>NC_134358.1:1022682-1245320 GCF_048569485.1 Anomaloglossus baeobatrachus | reverse complement strand
AGCTTTATTCTTGTATATAGGGGCAGTATTATAGTAGTTATATTCTTGTATATAGGAGCAGTATTATAGTAGTTATATTCTTGTACATAGGGGCAGTATTATAGTAGTTATATTCTTGTACATAGGGGCAGTATTATAGTAGTTATATTCTTGTATATAGGAGGCAGTATTATAGTAGTTATATTCTTGTATATAGAAGCAGTATTATAGTAGTTATATTCTTGTACATAGGGGCAGTATTATAGTAGCTTTATTCTTGTATATAGGGGCAGTATTATAGTAGTTATATTCTTGTATATAGGAGCAGTATTATAGTAGTTATATTCTTGTACATAGGGGCAGTATTATAGGAGTTATATTCTTGTACATAGGGGCAGTATTATAGTAGTTATATTCTTGTATATAGGGGCAGTATTATAGTAGTTATATTCTTGTATATAGGGGGCAGTATTATAGTAGTTATATTCTTGTATATAGAAGCAGTATTATAGTAGTTATATTCTTGTACATAGGGGCAGTATTATAGTAGTTATATTCTTGTATATAGGAGCAGTATTATAGTAGTTATATTCTTGTACATAGGAGCAGTATTATAGTAGTTATATTCTTGTACATAGGAGCAGTATTATAGTAGTTATATTCTTGTATATAGAAGCAGTATTATAGTAGTTATATTCTTGTATATAGGAGCAGTATTATAGTAGTTATATTCTTGTACATAGGAGCAGTATTATAGTAGTTATATTCTTGTACATAGGGGCAGTATTATAGTAGTTATATTCTTGTACATAGGGGTAGTATTATAGCAGTTATATTCTTGTATATAGGGGTAGTATTATAGTAGTTATATTCTTGTATATAGGGGGCAGTATTATAGTAGTTATATTCTTGTATATAGGGGGCAATTTTTATTATAAAACAAACAAATACAATTATAAAAACACAAAATTGCCCGAAGAAAACACAAATCACTGCATTCTGCAGTCACATATACAAAAGCACTAAATAATCACATTACATGCATAAATAAATGATGAAGTCCACCGTTAGCAGAGAGAGAGGGAGAGAAAACAAAAAAAAGAAAAGAAAAAAAAAAAAAAAAAAAACAACACCATATCTCCTAACTGAACCTCACATTCCTCCATAATGTTGCGTTCCTCTGACTCCTTTCAATTTCTATGGCTTTGATCCACCGGAGCTCCGACATAACCTGATCGGCCGCAGCGGTGTGATTAAATGGCTCATTGTGCAGCGATTCCCGGGTCCTCATGTGCCAGTGGTAGTACTTGATGACACTAATTATGATATACATGGTCTCTCTGTCGATATTACTGACATTTGAGGGGACACCGTACACTATGTCAGGATACTTTAGGGTCCGCAGTCTGGGGATTTGGAGACGATCGGACACTTCCTCCCGGATCTTCCTTCCTCCCCAGCGATTACATATAAAGTGATCCATAGTCTCCTCCTGCCGACAACCAAGGGGACAGGTCCGATCAGAGACGCTCAGAAACTTCAGATTCCCCCTGACAAAGAGCCGACTATGGAGCGAAAGCCAAGTAATATCGAACAGTTTGGAAGGAAGTCGTCTCCCGTTCAGGAACCTGAGACTGTCCTGAAGGGTGGTCGTGACACAGTCCCTCAGGGCCAGTGGAGAATGGAAGAAAGTCCCACA
Source organism: Anomaloglossus baeobatrachus (assembly GCF_048569485.1). Lineage (NCBI taxonomy): Eukaryota > Metazoa > Chordata > Amphibia > Anura > Aromobatidae > Anomaloglossus > Anomaloglossus baeobatrachus. The sequence goes on along the minus strand of NC_134358.1, from coordinate 1,243,642 downwards.
TATCCGAGCATACAGGTCTCTTCTCGTGGTGCTCTCAATGTAAGACCTCTCCAGTCCCCACTTCCTGACACACTTCAGACCATAGTCCAGATACTGAGGGAGGTGGTCACCCGTCCATCTCCTCCTCGAGACTGCCGCCTCGCACCCAAGACTCTGCAAAAGGCAATATCCAGTACCGGATACTATTCACCCACAGGGAGCTACTGTTTGTGTCCATGTTCCCAAAATTCACCTTCAGAAACAAGGAGTCAAAGAAAACCCTTGGATTCAACATATCCAACCCCCCCTCTCTCCGCTGTAAGTACGTTACTCCCCTCTTTACTAGGTTCAGCCTATTCCCCCACAAGAGCTGGAAGAACAGGCTGAAGAGCCTCGCTGAGAAAGGCTCTGGCAAAGGGAAAATGACAGAGACATACAAAAACACGGGGACCAGGTAAGTCTTCAACATAGTGACCCTTTTTCTGTAGGTCAGCCTCCAGTTCTTCCATCGCTGAACCTTCACATTTCCGGTTTCCAATTTCTCCTCCCAATTTAGCCTGGCATTATCATCCCTCCCGAATTTAACCCCTAGGATCTTAATATGGGTGGAGGCATTGGCAAACTGCAGCAGATCAAAGCCGGGATCAGTGTCTAATGTCCACAGAGCTTGACTCTTCTCAAGGTTGACCAGAGACCCGGAGGCCTCTGAGTAGCTTCTGATGGACGCAGATAACATCTGCACCTCATGAGGATTGGAGATCACCAACGTCACATCATCCGCATAGGCAACAACATTCAGAGGCAAGCAGTGGGGGACCGACACCCCCTGAAAATCGCACTCCTGCAGTGACCTCAGAAACGGGTCCAGGGCAAAAACATACAGGAGTGGACTCAATGGGTAGCCCTGTCTCACCCCTGCCTCAACTCCAAAAGTGTCACCCTGCCAACCATTAATCAGAGGAAAGCTCGCCGCCTCTCTGTACAGCGTCTTCAGCCAATCCACAAATTTTCCCGGAATACCGTACTTTGACAAAGTCGTCCACAGATAGTCATGATCAACCCTGTCAAAGGCTTTAGCCTGGTCCAGACTCACAACATATCTCCCACACCGCTGAGCTTTACATCTCTCGAACATCTCCCGTATCGAGATGACTGCTCCAGAGATGTTCCGCCCTTTTACTGTGCCAAACTGAGAGCCTGCCAACAGTGCCGGAGACAAACAAACTAATCTAGAAAAGAGGATCTTTGCCAGAATCTTCCTGTCCACATTCAGGAGGGCAATCGGCCTCCAGTTCCTGATGTCGCTCGGCTCTTTACCTTTAGGCTCTGTGCGCACTAGAAATGAGAAGTTTCTCAAGAAAATTTCTTGAGAAACTTCTGGGAGTGAAAGATTTCCGGACCTCCGGAAAAAATCCGCACCAAATCCGCATGCGGATTTGACGCGGATTTGCCGCGGATTAGCCGCGGAATTGCCGCGATTTTCCCGCGGGTGGTTCCCTGCGGATTTTTGCAGGCTGTACTGCCGAAATCCGCAGGGTACCTGCGGAAATAATGGACATGTTCATTTTCTCAAGAAAGTTTCTCGAGAAATTCTTCTCAAGGAAATTTCTTGAGAAAAATCCGCACCAGTGCGCACAGCTTTTTTTTTTACCATAGAATTTGCTGGGAAATGTCTGCACAAAGATTGAAGACATTTCTCAAGAAATTTCCGCGGCAAATCCGCGGGTAAATCCGCGGGAAAAACGCACTAGTGCGCACAGAGCCTTAAACAGCAGAATCAACGAGGAGACTCTCATGGATGGAGGCATCAGGTGAGTTTCTAGGCAATTGCTATACACATCCACAAGGATTGGAGCCAGGAGGTCTCTAAATTTCTTATAAAACTCTGCTGTAATGCCATCTGGACCTGGTGCCTTCTTCAGACATAATTTATCAATAGCCTCCTTAACTTCCTCCACCGTTAATTTTGCTGTCAAAGGAGTAAAGTCCAGATCATCAGTATCAGGCACTGGAGTTGCCTCCAAGAATTGAGCCATCTTATCTCTATCCAAAACCTTCCTCTGAAACAAGTCAGCATAGTAAGATCTCACCACCCCCAGGATACCCTCCCGTGAATCCTGCACTACACCCTGGGAATCAGTGAGACCTGTGACCATTTTGTTGGCCACCCTCTCCCTGCAATTCTCAAACGGATCAGGGGCCCCTAAGGACCCATAATCTCGCTCAAGAACCAGGGAGGTGTACCTACTGTACTGATACTGCCTTATCTCAGATTTCAGCCGGTTAATCCTTACTCTGTCATCCCCACCCGCCGAATACAATGACTCCAATTCTTTACGCAGTCTTAAGCTGGTGTCACACATAACGACGACGACAACGATGTCGCTGCTACGTCACCATTTTCTGTGACGTTGCAGCGACGTCCCGTCGCTGTCGCTGTGTGTGACATTCAGCAACGACCTGGCCCCTGCTGTGAGGTCGCCGGTCGTTGCTGAATGTCCAGCTTCATTTTTTGGTCGTCACTCTCCCGCTGTGACACACACATCGCTGTGTGTGACAGCGAGAGAGCGACGAAATGAAGCGATCAGGAGCCGGCACTGGCAGCTGCGGTAAGCTGTAACCAGCGTAAACATCGGGTAACCAAGGGAAGAGCTTTCCCTGGTTACCCGATGTTTACGCTGGTTACCAGCCTCCGCTCTTGCTGCCAGCGCCGGCTCCTGCACTGTGACATGTGGCTGCAGTATGCATCGGGTAATTAACCCGATGTATACTGTAGCAAGGAGAGCAAGGAGCCAGCGCTAAGCAGTGCGCGCGGCTCCTTGCTCTCTGCACTGACATCTAGCTGCAGCACACATCGGGTTAATTAACCCGATGTGTACTGTACCTAGGAGAGCAAGGAGCCAGCGCTAAGCGCGGCTCCCTGCTCTCTGCACATGTAGCACAGCGACGTTATGATCGCTGCTTCTGCTGTTTGACAGCTAAGCAGCGATCATAACAGCGACTTACAAGGTCGCTGTTACGTCACCGAAAATGGTGACGTAACAGCGACGTCGTTGTCGCTGTCGCTTAGTGTGACACCAGCTTTAGGTACTGGCTGTACTTATTCCTCCCTTTATTAACTGACAGTCTCTGCAAGAGGGATCTGATATCCTCCTTGACGTCCTCCCACCAGTCGGTCATGTTGTTGTGGCGCCCCTGACCTGGTCAGGCACCACTGAGTACTGCACCCATGCTGGGGACAGTACAACACAGGTAATCCAGAAGGCTGACCGGGGTGTGGAACACAGGCGCATAGTGATCAGGTCTCACACATGTACCCATGAGAGGACCCCTGGGGATCCCAGGAGGGGGAAAAGCCTTCACCTTCACTGGAATAGTGGAGGGGGCCAAAAGCCTCCATCTCCTCTCAAGGGGTGTGGTAAGAGAGTCTGGTTGCTAGGTGGCGTAGGCAGGCACAAAAGGGAAAAGAGAAGGAGGAGTAAACAGTCTGGAGTCTGCAGCAGAGTGTGGAGGAGTGAGGAGCAGGAAAGTGAAGCTCAGACAGGAGCAGCAGTGAAGGTCCCAGATGTGAGCCGGTTCAGTGCAGAGTCCAGGGAGCTCAGAGAGGAGCAGATCCCGTGGGCTGCTGTAGTCTGACAGCGTCCGCGCAGTGGCTACCGACGGGGGAGAACGGTCAACTAGGAGTGCTACCCGAAATCCATCTTCAGCTAAAGAGAGAGCACAGAGTGGGAAGTAAGGAGACTGCTAGAGAGTACCAGGCCCAAACGGGCGGCAGATCCCGAAGCGGAGATAGATCCAGCTTTCTTTTGCTAAACCTGCCGGTGTGGGGCTCTCAAAGCCCACGCCACAACACCACAAAAGCCGCAGCCACGTAGCCACAGTTAGGGCCCATAGGTCACAGGAGGCAAGCAGCTGGAGTGGCCTGGTCCAGGCGACAAGCAAACGGCAAACGAAGGGGAGAGAGGCTGCAGCATCTTCCCTGGGTGACCCCCATAGGGACTAAAAGTCGGGGTTACCCCAAACCACCAAGGGCTAAGGAAGGCGAGTTAGTAGTCACCATCAGAAGTCAGCCTGAAGGACACCTGGTTCCCACTTGGTTCATCCCAGCTACGCCCGGGTCACTCACCCTGCCATCAACTGTGAGTAAAAACCCTGAAAGACATCCTGCCTGTGTTGAGTCATTCTGCGCCTTGTACTTCTACACATCTACACAGGGCCCTGGGGCTTGCCTCACTCTCAGGAGGCTACTACAACTGGCTGCACCCACCATCAGCCCCAGGCATCCCTTAACCTGCAGTGGCGGTCCCCACTGACCGCAAATCTGAGAGTGGCGTCACGACAAACTACAAAGAAGGTTTCCTACCTGTGACCAGACAGATCCATCTACGTGGAGTCCCTGAAGGTAATGCACCGACACAGCGTTTGCGGGGCTCCACATCTGGCGTCACGAACAGGATAAGGACTAGACCTGTTGAGACAGGTGACCATGTGCCTGGGCGGTCCGCTTGAAAAATTGGAAGTGCCGCCATATTGCCACCATGAAAAGCGCGCTGAAAAACAACAGCAGCCCGCGCTGGAAGAAGTTACCGCCCACGAAGAGGTGTGGCTACCCAGAGATCCCCTGCAGAGTTCTGACCTCGCTTGTGAAGAAAGCGGAAGCGTCCAGAGACGGCGAGAAGGAAAGGGAGCCACAAGCCTGCTGCTGCAGAGAGAAGAAATGGAGTCCGGACGTGGATACCCAGAACCAGGCTCTGCTGCCTGGTGGTGCCGGGAGCTTGCTATCTTCTGCGATCAGCTGGAGGCCAGGATTATGCGACAGCTCAGTGAGGGACGCACGGAGCTTCTGGAGATGGCTGCGGCGGTTCGGACCTACGAGGAGGGAGCCGCGCGACGCATGCCAGATCGAGCGGCGACGACTCAGATCCCGATGGTGCCACCGATGGGTGAGTCCAGAGTTGCCCCGGCCAGCGCAAGTGCTCCGACCCCTGCTGCTACGACCGCGGTCCCAGAAGAGGCGCCTGGCGCGGCGACGCTGAGCGAGGCCGCAGCCACGCTAGGTGCGGCCCGCCAAATCCGGGCCGCCGCAGCGACACCCCGCCTGGCCCGCAAAGGTCCGACTGCCACGGCGATACTCATCCGTGCCGCAGGTGTGACGCTGACCCAGGCTGCCACCCTGCTGAGCCCAGTCCGCCAAGACCCCACCGCAGCAGCGACGCTCGTCCGAGCCGCATGTGAGATGCTGAACCAGGCCGCAGCCCTGCCAGGTGCGGCCCGTCAAGCCCCGATCACTGCAGCGACGCCCAGCTCTACCTGCACGGCCCCCATTGAGGATGCGACGCCAATTCAGACCGCGGCTGCAATGCCCAGTCCGGCCCGCCAAGAACTGGCCGCAACAGCGACGCAGATCCAGGCCGCCGCCACGCCAGGCTCGGCCCGCACAGACCAGGCCGCCGCCATACAGGGCGCGGCCCGCCAAGACCAGGCCGCCGCCATGTCGGGCGCGGCCCGCCAAGATAAGATTGCCTCGCCATTTACCCCGGCCTGCAAGGCCAGAGCAGACACCGCTCCCCAGTCTAAGGAGGTCCCTGCAAGGAAATCCCTGATAGGTGAAGACTCCGCATACTGGCAGCTGAAGGCTGACCTGGAGGCCAAGTTCCCACAGGAGATGGTGGATCAGTACATGCTCCCTCCGCACACCCCTAAGGCAACCCCTGCGGCAGCCACGCCGAAGAGTCCACCGCCTGGGCCAGCTGAGGAACACTCATCCCCAGCGCTGCCACGACCAGAGTGCAGCGAAGAACTAAGGGGGAGAGGAGGGCAAGAAGCTGAGGAGTTGCCCCCGGAGCCAGCAGCAGTGCTAGTCCCAGAGCCGGAGATGCTGCCATATTCCCGCTGGGACGAGGAAGACCTGACACCTCCTGCTGAAGAAGACCTGCCCAACCGCCCCACCTGGGAGCTTGTAAGCTGCACTTCGCAGAATCCAGCCCGCAAGACACAGCGCCGCAGTAGAACCCAGTCTTTCCCTGCACCGCCATCCCCAGAGCAGAGAGAAGTCACGGCCAGAGACCTACAAGAAAAACGGTTCCTGAGAAGAGCCAAAGCACAGATCAGAGGACCCCTGCGTCGAGGAATTGTCGAAGATTTCAGCCTCAAATCAGGATACGGCTTTATAGTATCACCTGGTGTGAAGGAAGGGATTTTTGTCAATCGAAGGGATGTGAGAGCCCACCTGCCCAGAGGACACCCTGGAAGAAATTTGAAGATAGGAGACTCAGTGGAGTTCACTATGCATCAGGGAGAAAGAGGCTGGTATGCCCTAGATGTTGCACCATGTTCTAGAAGTCCTTGCAGAAGCCCTGCAGTCACAACAGAAGATGAAGACAGAGACACTGAAGAAGAAAGAAAATACAACGAACCCACAGACGAAGAAAGAGATCAAGAAACCAACAGGTGCCGCAGCCCTACAGGCCCAAGCCCTGGTATGGAAGAGTAGAGGAATCTGCATAAAGTAAAGCATACAGCAAGTTAAAGTTTTGAAAAGTTTGAAGTTTTGCAACGTTTACGTTTAAGTATGTGCCCACATAAACTTGTGTGAGAAAACCATAAACCTTAAGGCTATGAACTGGCTATAGCCACAAACTCTCGCAGTGTAAATAGTTACACCAGAGGGCACCACCACCACCAGAGTCAGCCTGTTTAGGGGCTTGGCTCGTCTGCAACCAGGAGGAGCCCATCCGTATATAGGGCCTTGGCTCGCCTGCGACCAGAGAGCATGCCTGTTTATGGGGCCTGGCTCTCCACCACAAAGAGGGTACCTGGTCAGCACCAACTGTGGAGGCCGCCTCTACATCCTGCCAGAAGAGGCTGAGGGCGCGGATCCACCAGGCCAGGTATACCCTGAAACCACCAGCCCATGAAAGCCGCCTCTACATCCTGCCAGAAGTGGCTGAAGGCGCGGCCAACGGGAGAGGCAGATTGGAGGAAAGGTCTGGGGAAGTAGATGGCCCAGATCTGGTTACCAAAAGGACCGGTGACCTGCCTCCTGAAAGGGTTTGGGTGGGTTAACGGACTTGTGGGTGGAGGGTGGTGATGTATGGTACCTGGTGCTTTTAAAATGTTTTACATGTTTTAATGTTTTATGCATTTTTAAAATGTTGTCTTGCAGCCCGAGGACGTGCTGGTGATAACTAAGGGGGAATGTGGCGCCCCTGACCTGGTCAGGCACCACTGAGTACTGCACCCATGCTGGGGACAGTACAATACAGGTAATCCAGAAGGCTGACCGGGGTGTGGAACACAGGCGCATAGTGATCAGGTCTCACACATGTACCCATGAGAGGACCCCTGGGGATCCCAGGAGGGGGAAAAGCCTTCACCTTCACTGGAATAGTGGAGGGGGCCAAAAGCCTCCATCTCCTCTCAAGGGGTGTGGTAAGAGAGTCTGGTTGCTAGGTGGCGTAGGCAGGCACAAAAGGGAAAAGAGAAGGAGGAGTAAACAGTCTGGAGTCTGCAGCAGAGTGTGGAGGAGTGAGGAGCAGGAAAGTGAAGCTCAGACAGGAGCAGCAGTGAAGGTCCCAGATGTGAGCCGGTTCAGTGCAGAGTCCAGGGAGCTCGAGTGAGGAGCAGATCCCGTGGGCTGCTGTAGTCTGACAGCGTCCGCGCAGTGGCTACCGACGGGGGAGAACGGTCAACTAGGAGTACTACCCGAAATCCATCTTCAGCTAGAGAGAGAGCAACGGAGTGGGAAGTAAGGAGACTGCTAGAGAGTACCAGGCCCAAACGGGCGGCAGATCCCGAAGCGGAGATAGATCCAGCTTTCTTTTGCTAAACCTGCCGGTGTGGGGCTCTCAAAGCCCACGCCACAACACCACAAAAGCCGCAGCCACGTAGCCACAGTTAGGGCCCATAGGTCACAGGAGGCAAGCAGCTGGAGTGGCCTGGTCCAGGCGACAAGCAAACGGCAAACGAAGGGGAGAGAGGCTGCAGCATCTTCCCTGGGTGACCCCCATAGGGACTAAAAGTCGGGGTTACCCCAAACCACCAAGGGCTAAGGAAGGCGAGTTAGTAGTCACCCTCACAAGTCAGCCTGAAGGACACCTGGTTCCCACTTGGTTCATCCCAGCTACGCCCGGGTCACTCACCCTGCCATCAACTGTGAGTAAAAACCCTGAAAGACATCCTGCCTGTGTTGAGTCATTCTGCGCCTTGTAGTTCTACACATCTACACAGGGCCCTGGGGCTTGCCTCACTCTCAGGAGGCTACTACAACTGGCTGCACCCACCATCAGCCCCAGGCATCCCTTAACCTGCAGTGGCGGTCCCCACTGACCGCAAATCTGAGAGTGGCGTCACGACAAACTACAAAGAAGGTTTCCTACCTGTGACCAGACAGATCCATCTACGTGGAGTCCCTGAAGGTAATGCACCGACACAGCGTTTGCGGGGCTCCACATTGTCATAGAAGTCAGCCCTGTCTAGATGAAGCTCCATAAGGGAGTGGATACGACTCTGGACATAACCATCATCCAGGAGACTGGAATTAAGCCTCCACAACCCTCTACCAATGTCCGGACGGGTAGAGACTCCTAGGCACAAGCACAAAGCGAGGTGATCAGAGTAAGGGACGACCTTCTCACTCAGGGCGCCGACAGCCTCAGTAGGACTCACAAACACAAAATCTATCCTACTGCTTCTGTTGGAACAAGAATATGTGAACTTAGGCTGCCGACCTCCCTGTGTGAAAGCGTCAGTCAGCCCTGCCTGTGTTATGATGTTCCGTAGGACCTTACCATCCCTGGTCACTGTCCTGCCTGAGGAACTGTCACCGGATGTCAGTATCGCATTAAAGTCCCCCGCCATCACCACTGGAAGAGAAGTGAAGAGGTAAGGCTTGACGTCATTATAAAGCTGGATCCTGTCAGTCACCGTCTGTGGCCCATAGATGTTAATAAGCCGGAGTCGCCTACCATGGATAGTGACTTCCAGAACCAGACACCTCCCCATGACCACCTCCGTCATCCTATGTACAGTCACGTCATTGGTGCTAAACAGGACAGCAACCCCGGCATAAGGCTCCACAGCCAGTGACCAGAATGATGGACCGGACCGCCATTCCCTCTCAGCCTCCCTCATAAGCCCCAGAGATGTCAGTCGCGTCTCCTGCAGGAAGATGACATCAGTGCCCAGGTATCGGAGATGTTCATATACCGTATGTCTCGTCCTCCTCACCTTAATACTATTCACATTACTCGAGGTTATTGTTAATGAGAACCCGGCCATCACAACACAGTATAAAAGGAGCAGAGTAACAGCCATCATCATGAATCAAAGATGTTCTGTCCACCACTGGTGTCCATGTCAATCTCTACCTGATGGTCTACAGAAATGGGCTTCCTTTTCAGCGGGGGATGGTCCTCTACGTCCCTGTCACATTCAGCATCAATTTTCCTCAACTCGTTCACATAGTCCTCATCATTAGACTCTGATAACACCCCATACCTGCCGGACACGACCATCACTTCAGCAGAACCCTGGACCTTCTTGCTAGCACTCTGACCAGAGTCATATTCTGCCTCAGGTTTACGAGAGGATGCATTTTTTTTCTTCCTCTTATTGTGCTTAACACTCCAGTCCTCAGATACAAAGAGTGATGCAGAAGAGGGGCCTACCTCAGGCTGCTGGACCTGAGGGACAACCTCCATGTTCCTCTTTGTACCCTGCTGCTCTGGTGTCACATAGGCGGACTCCTAGTGGGCATCTGAGTTGGTCGGTATCTCTCCTGACATTACATCCTCCTCCTGAGCCTCTGCCACCAGCTCAACTACCTCCTGAGCCTCAGCCCCTGCCATCACATCCTCATCCAGTAACTCTCTGCAGATGTTGTGCCAGGCGTCTGGACAGTCCCTGTGAGGATGGCCCATCTTACCACAGAGGTTGCACCGGACGTCCCGACAATCTGCAGCGACATGGCCAATTTCCCCACACAGGCTGCACTTCACCACAGTACAGGCATTAGCCAGATGACCCTTTCCACCACATTTGAAGCATTTTCTGGGCTGCCCGGGGTAGTAACATCTCCCCTTCTCCCTCCCAATGAAGAAGGAGTTGGGCAGGTGGGCAGTGATATTATTATATTGCCTCAGCTTCACCTGTACCTTCCACCCCATTGTCCAGATACCATCCTCATCCCTGACCTTGGTGAGATCAGAGACGAGGTCACAATGTCTCCGGAGCCACACCTCGATGTCCTGTGGGGGAACGGCCTCATTCCAGAAGGTGACATTCACAGTAACAGTATCTGGCCTGGAAATGGGGACCAACAAGAACTTATTCCAGCCCTCAGTGTCCCTGAACTTGGGGTAATTGGCCCAGAATCTGTCCAGATCACCAACGAGCTTAAAACTGACCTCATAGCCCTGCCTGTCCTGCAGATTAGAGACCGCCAGGATCTCATGTACCACAAACCCCATCTGGCGGCACAGCAGCTCTCGCACCACATATCTGCGCTGCGGCAGATCCTCCTTGGGACCTATGTACTTAAAACGCACAACATTGATACGTTTAAACGTCTGGCCGGAATACCTGGCACTAGAGGTGAAGGATGGGGCACCGCGACTCCAGGCATTCCTGGGGGGCACCCGCTGGGTCACACTGGGCTGACTGACAGGGAGAGGATCTGCAGCAGGGGGGGCTGTCACACCTTGTGGACTAGATGGTAAAGGGGGATAGTCACATATGTCATGTACATTAACATGAGCAGCATCATTGTCAGACAGTGCAACGTCCATCACAGATTGTGAATCCCCTCCAGCCCCCGACCCCACAGGCACAGCGTCACTATCCCCAGGCTGTGCACCGGCCTCATCAGCACAATCAGTCTCACACATACTGTCCTGCTCCTGTGAGGAGCATGCTGAGACTTGTAGTGCCTCTGCTAGAGTCTGAGGCGTATGCTCCTGTTCAGACTCTACAGGCTGTCCCTGCTGCTGCAGTGGTGCTCCCTCCTGGAAGCAGAAGCGTGCCGCCTGTACCACCGGCCGTGCCTGCTGCTGGGGGGTCTCGTCCTGAACAGTCTCTGACTTTATGTGGGGGGTCCTGGTCTCCACAGCACAGTCTTGTGTATAGGAGGCAAACCACTCCCGATTCACGTAGGTCTCCTTCAGGGGCCCCATCGCCTCCAGACAACAGTCCATGTCCTGTACCACACCGGCCAGCTCCACACCCAGCGCATTCAGCCTCATGTCATACGTGGCATTATTATCAGGGTGACTGGTCTTCAGGGGCCCCATCACCTCCAGACAACAGTCCATGTCTTGTACCACCCCGGCCAGCTCCACACCCAGCGCATTCAGCCTCATGCCATACGTGGCATTATTATCAGGGTGACTGGTCTTCAGGGGCCCCATCACCTCCAGACAACAGTCCATGTCTTGTACCACCCCGGCCAGCTCCACACCCAGCGCATTCAGCCTCATGTCATACGTGGCATTGTTATCAGGGTGACTGGTCTTCAGGGGCCCCATCACCTCCAGACAACAGTCCATGTCTTGTACCACCCCGGCCAGCTCCACACCCAGCGCATTCAGTCTCATGTCATACGTGGCATTATTATCAGGGTGACTGGTCTTCAGGGGCCCCATCACCTCCAGACAACAGTCCATGTCTTGTACCACACCGGCCAGCTCCACACCCAGCGCATTCAGTCTCATGTCATACGTGGCATTATTATCAGGGTGACTGGTCTTCAGGGGCCCCATCACCTCCACACAACAGTCCATGTCTTGTACCACCCCGGCCAGCTCCACACCCAGCGCATTCAGCCTCATGCCATACGTGGCATTATTATCAGGGTGACTGGTCTTCAGGGGCCCCATCACCTCCAGACAACAGTCCATGTCTTGTACCACCCCGGCCAGCTCCACACCCAGCGTATTCAGCCTCATGTCATACGTGGCATTATTATCAGGGTGACTGGTCTTCAGGGGCCCCATCACCTCCAGACAACAGTCCATATCTTGTACCACCCCGGCCAGCTCCACACCCAGCGCATTCAGCCTCATGTCATACGTGGCATTATTATCAGGGTGACTGGTCTTCAGGGGCCCCATCGCCTCCAGACAACAGTCCATGTCTTGTACCACCCCGGCCAGCTCCACACCCAGCGCATTCAGCCTCATGTCATACGTGGCATTATTATCAGGGTGACTGGTCTTCAGGGGCCCCATCACCTCCACACAACAGTCCATGTCTTGTACCACCCCGGCCAGCTCCACACCCAGCGCATTCAGCCTCATGTCATACGTGGCATTATTATCAGGGTGACTGGTCTTCAGGGGCCCCATCACCTCCACACAACAGTCCATATCTTGTACCACACCGGCCAGCTCCACACCCAGCGTATTCAGCCTCATGTCATACGTGGCATTATTATCAGGGTGACTGGTCTTCAGGGGCCCCATCACCTCCACACAACAGTCCATGTCCTGTACCACCCCGGCCAGCTCCACACCCAGCGCATTCAGCCTCATGTCATACGTGGCATTGTTATCAGGGTGACTGGTCTTCAGGGGCCCCATCACCTCCAGACAACAGTCCATATCTTGTACCACCCCGGCCAGCTCCACACCCAGCGCATTCAGCCTCATGTCATACGTGGCATTATTATCAGGGTGACTGGTCTTCAGGGGCCCCATCACCTCCAGACAACAGTCCATATCTTGTACCACACCGGCCAGCTCCACACCCAGCGCATTCAGCCTCATGTCATACGTGGCATTGTTATCAGGGTGACTGGTCTTCAGGGGCCCCATCACCTCCACACACCAGTCCATGTCTTGTACCACCCCGGCCAGCTCCACACCCAGCGCATTCAGCCTCATGTCATACGTGGCATTATTATCAGGGTGACTGGTCTTCAGGGGCCCCATCACCTCCACACAACAGTCCATGTCCTGTACCACACCGGCCAGCTCCACACCCAGCGCATTCAGTCTCATGTCATACGTGGCATTATTATCAGGGTGACTGGTCTTCAGGGGCCCCATCACCTCCAGACAACAGTCCATATCTTGTACCACCCCGGCCAGCTCCACACCCAGCGCATTCAGCCTCATGTCATACGTGGCATTGTTATCAGGGTGACTGGTCTTCAGGGGCCCCATCACCTCCACACAACAGTCCATATCTTGTACCACCCCGGCCAGCTCCACACCCAGCGCATTCAGTCTCATGTCATACGTGGCATTATTATCAGGGTGACTGGTCTTCAGGGGCCCCATCACCTCCAGACAACAGTCCATGTCTTGTACCACCCCGGCCAGCTCCACACCCAGCGTATTCAGCCTCATGTCATACGTGGCATTATTATCAGGGTGACTGGTCTTCAGGGGCCCCATCACCTCCACACAACAGTCCATGTCTTGTACCACACCGGCCAGCTCCACACCCAGCGCATTCAGCCTCATGTCATACGTGGCATTATTATCAGGGTGACTGGTCTTCAGGGGCCCCATCACCTCCAGACAACAGTCCATGTCTTGTACCACACCGGCCAGCTCCACACCCAGCGCATTCAGCCTCATGTCATACGTGGCATTATTATCAGGGTGACTGGTCTTCAGGGGCCCCATCACCTCCAGACAACAGTCCATGTCTTGTACCACCCCGGCCAGCTCCACACCCAGCGTATTCAGCCTCATGTCATACGTGGCATTATTATCAGGGTGACTGGTCTTCAGGGGCCCCATCACCTCCAGACAACAGTCCATGTCTTGTACCACCCCGGCCAGCTCCACACCCAACGCATTCAGCCTCATGTCATACGTGGCATTATTATCAGGGTGACTGGTCTTCAGGGGCCCCATCGCCTCCAGGCAACAGTCCATGTCTTGTACCACCCCGGCCAGCTCCACACCCAGCGTATTCAGCCTCATGTCAAACGTGGCATTAATATCAGGGTGACTGGTCATCAGGGGCCCCATCACCTCCAGACAACAATCCATGTCCTCTACCACCCCGGCCAGCTCCACACCCAGCGCATTCAGCCTCATGTCATACGTGGCATTATTATCAGGGTGACTGGTCTTCAGGGGCCCCATCACCTCCACACAACAGTCCATGTCTTGTACCACACCGGCCAGCTCCACACCCAGCGCATTCAGCCTCATGTCATACGTGGCATTGTTATCAGGGTTACTGGTCTTCAGGGGCCCCATCACCTCCAGACAACAGTCCATGTCTTGTACCACCCCAGCCAGCTCCACACCCAGCGCATTCAGCCTCATGTCATACGTGGCATTATTATCAGGGTTACTGGTCTTCAGGGGCCCCATCACCTCCAGACAACAGTCCATGTCTTGTACCACCCCGGCCAGCTCCACACCCAGCGCATTCAGCCTCATGTCATACGTGGCATTGTTATCAGGGTTACTGGTCTTCAGGGGCCCCATCACCTCCAGACAACAGTCCATGTCTTGTACCACCCCGGCCAGCTCCACACCCAGCGCATTCAGCCTCATGTCATACGTGGCATTATTATCAGGGTGACTGGTCTTCAGGGGCCCCATCACCTCCACACAACAGTCCATGTCTTGTACCACCCCGGCCAGCTCCACACCCAGCGCATTCAGCCTCATGTCATACGTGGCATTATTATCAGGGTGACTGGTCTTCAGGGGCCCCATCACCTCCACACAACAGTCCATGTCTTGTACCACCCCGGCCAGCTCCACACCCAGCGCATTCAGTCTCATGTCATACGTGGCATTATTATCAGGGTGACTGGTCTTCAGGGGCCCCATCATCTCCACACAACAGTCCATGTCTTGTACCACACCGGCCAGCTCCACACCCAGCGCATTCAGCCTCATGTCATACGTGGCATTATTATCAGGGTGACTGGTCTTCAGGGGCCCCATCACCTCCAGACAACAGTCCATATCTTGTACCACCCCGGCCAGCTCCACACCCAGCGCATTCAGCCTCATGTCATACGTGGCATTATTATCAGGGTGACTGGTCTTCAGGAGCCCCATCACCTCCAGACAACAGTCCATGTTTTGTACCACACCGGCCAGCTCCACACCCAGCGCATTCAGTCTCATGTCATACGTGGCATTATTATCAGGGTGACTGGTCTTCAGGAGCCCCATCACCTCCAGACAACAGTCCATGTCTTGTACCACGCCGGCCAGCTCCACACCCAGCGCATTCAGTCTCATGTTGTACGTGGCATTATTATCAGGGTGACTGGTCTTCAGGAGCCCCATCACCTCCAGACAACAGTCCATGTCTTGTACCACGCCGGCCAGCTCCACACCCAGCGCATTCAGCCTCATGTTGTACGTGGCATTATTATCAGGGTGACTGGTCTTCAGGAGCCCCATCACCTCCAGACAACAGTCCATGTCTTGTACCACACCGGCCAGCTCCACACCCAGCGCATTCAGCCTCATGTCGTACGTGGCATTATTATCAGGGTGACTGGTCTTCAGGTGGTAAATAAAGTCTATTTCACTTTGCAGCATTTGTTTATGTGTCTGCAACTCACCCATCTTCCTTACCAGTCCAGGTATCTCCTCTGCCAGCTGCAGCTCGGGCGCACGCCCCGTCTCCACAGCTTCAGGCTTGGCCACAGGTGCAGGGACTTTGAACACAGGCTTGTCACAGGCCTCCACCACAGATGTCTTCATGGCGGCCTTGCTGGACCCAGGCACTGGGACTTGCTTACCACTGGCACTGGACTGTGACCTGGTGCGGCCTGAGCTCGCCATGCCGGACACCACATGCTGCTGCTGGAGATTCTCTTGCAGGGTCTGCTTCTCCAAAGATGTCCTCTGTCTGCGGGCCGGAAAGTTGAGCTGCACACCTGATGGTGATGGAGGCTGAGCTGCACACCTGATGGTGATGGAGGCTGAGCTGCACACCTGACGGTAATGGAGGCTGAGCTGCACACCTGATGGTGATGGAGGCTGAGCTGCACACCTGATGGTGATGGAGGCTGAGCTGTACACCTGATGGTGATGGAGGCTGAGCTGCGCACCTGATGGTGATGGAGGCTGAGCTGCACACCTGACGGTGATGGAGGCTGAGCTGCACACCTGATGGTGATGGAGGCTGAGCTGCACACCTGATGGTGATGGAGGCTGAGCTGCACACCTGATGCTGATGGAGGCTGAGCTGCACACCTGATGGTGATGGAGGCTGAGCTGCACACCTGATGGTGATGGAGGCTGAGCTGCACACCTGATGGTGATGGAGGCTGAGCTGCACACCTGATGGTGATGGAGGCTGAGCTGCACAGGTGATGGTGATGGAGGCTGAGCTGCACACCTGATGGTGATGGAGGCTGAGCTGCACAGGTGATGGTGATGGAGGCTGAGCTGCGCACCTGATGGTGATGGAGGCTGAGCTGCACACCTGATGGTGATGGAGGCTGAGCTGCACACCTGATGGTGATGGAGGCTGAGCTGCACACCTGATGGTGATGGAGGCTGAGCTGCACACCTGATGGTGATGGAGGCTGAGCTGCACACCTGATGGTGATGGAGGCTGAGCTGCACACCTGATGGTGATGGAGGCTGAGCTGCGCACCTGATGGTGATGGAGGCTGAGCTGCACACCTGATGGTGATGGAGGCTGAGCTGCACACCTGATGGTGATGGAGGCTGAGCTGCACACCTGATGATGATGGAGGCTGAGCTGCGCACCTGATGGTGATGGAGGCTGAGCTGCACACCTGATGGTGATGGAGGCTGAGCTGCACACCTGATGGTGATGGAGGCTGAGCTGCACACCTGATGGTGATGGAGGCTGAGCTGCACACCTGATGGTGATGGAGGCTGAGCTGCACATGTGAAGCCCCATCAGGTGTAGTGTCGGTGCATTACCTTCAGGGACTCCACGTAGCTGGATCTGGTCACAGGTAGGAGATCTTCTTCTTGTCGTGACGCCACTCTCAGTATTGCGGCCAGTAGGGACCGCCACTGCAGGTTGAGGGTCGCCTGGGGCTGATGGTATGTGCAGTTAGTTGGAATAGCCTCCTGAGAGTGAGGCAAGCCCCAGGGCCCGATGTAGGTGCGTAGTACCACAAGGCGCAGAATAACTCCACACAGGCAGAATGTCTTTCAGGGTTTTTACTCACTTCAGGTGGCAGGGTGAGTAACCCGGGCGTAGCTGGGATGAACCAGGCGGGAACCAGGTGTCCTTCAGGCTGACTTGTGAGGGTGACTACTAACTCGCCTTCCTTAGCCCTTTTTGGTTTGGGGTGACCCCGACTTTGAGTCCCTATGGGGGTCACCCAGGGAAGTTGCTGAAGCCTCACTCCCCCTTTTGGTTGCCGTTTGCTTGTTCCCCGGACCAGGCCACTCCAGCTGCTTGCCTCCTGTGACCTATGGGCCCTCACTGCGGTTACGTGGCTGCGGCTTTTGTGGTGTTGTGGTGTGGGCTTTGAGAGCCCCACACCGGCAGGTTTAGCAGAAGAAAGCTGGATCTATCTTCGCTTCGGGATCTGCCGCCCGGTTGGGCCTGGTGCTCTCTAGCAGTCTCCTTACTTCCCACTCCGTTGCACTCCCTAGCTGAAGCTGGCTTTCAGGTAGCACTCCTAGTTGACCGTTCTCCCCCGTCTGTAGCCACTGCGCGGACGCTGTCAGATTGCACAGCTCCAGGGATCTGCTCCTCACTTGAGCTCCCTGGACTCTACACTGAACTGGCTCACTGCTCCTCCTCTCCTGTTCTTGCCTACGCCACCTAGCAACCAGACTCTCCACCACACCCCTTGAGAGGAGATGGAGGCTCTACCCCCTCCACTATTCCAGTGAAGGTGAAGGCTTGCCCCCTCCTGGGATCCCCAGGGGTCCTCTCATGGGTACATGTGTGAGACCTGATCACTATGCGCCTGTGTTCCACACCCCGGTCAGCCTTCTGGATTACCTGTGTTGTACTGTCCCCAGCATGGGTGCAGTACTCAGTGGTGCCTGACCAGGTCAGGGGCGCCACATTCCCCCTTAGTTATCACCAGCACGTCCTCGGGCTGCAAGACAACATTTTAAAATGCATAAAACATTAAAACATGTAAAACATTTTTAAAAGCACCAGGTACCATACATCACCACCCTCCACCCACAAGTCCGTTAACCCACCCAAAACCCTTTCACGTTGGCCGCGGCTTCAGCCACTTCTGGCAGGATGTAGAGGCGGCTTACATGGGCTGGTGGTTTCAGGGTATACCTGGCCTGGTGGATCCGCGCCTTCAGCCTCTTCTGGCAGGATGCAGAGGCGGCCTCCACAGTTGGTGCTGACCAGGTACCCTCTTTGTGGTGGAGAGCCAGGCCCCATAAACAGGCATGCTCTCTGGTCGCAGGTGAGCCAAGGCCCTATATACGGACGGGCTCCTCCTGGTTGCAGACGAGCCAAGCCCCTAAACAGGCTGACTCTGGTGGTGGTGGTGCCCTTTTGGTGTAACTATTTACACTGCGAGAGTTTGTGGCTATAGCCAGTTCATAGCCTTAAGGTTTATTTCTCACAATAGTTTATGTGGGCACATTCTTGAACTTTAAAACGTTGCAAAACAAACTTTTCAAAACTTTAACTTTCTAACTGTTGAACTTCTTACTTTCCTTTACTCCTCGGTACCAGGGCTTTGGCCTATTGGGCTACGGCACCTGCTGTTTTCTTGCTCCTTGTCATCCTCTGAGGTAGTTTCATCTGTAGGCTCTTTGTCTTTTCTTTCTAGATCTTCATCTGTTTCCTTTTCTGCATCTGTTTCTTTATCTCTGTCTTTTCTTTCTTCTTTGGGACATGGTGCTACGTCTAAGGCATAGTAGCCCCTTTCTCCTTGATGCAAGGTGAACTGTACTGCGTCTCCAATTTTCAAATTTCTGCCTGAATGTCCTCTGGGCAGGTGGGCTTGAACATCTCTCCGATTCACAAATATGCCCTCTTTTATTCCTCTTGCTACAATAAAGCCGTATCCGCTTTTCAAATTGAAGTCCTCCACAACTCCTCTGCAAAGGGGTCCTCTGACCTGGGCTTTGGATCTTCTCAGGGCTCGTTTTTCTTGCAGGTCTCTGGCTGTGACTTCTCTCTGCTCTGGAGACTGTGGTGTTGGAGGATACTTTGCTCTGCTGCGCCGTGTCTTGCGGGCTGGGTTCATGCTTGCAGGCTCCCAGGTGAGGTCTTTGGGCTGATCTTCGTCAGCAGACGGGGTTAGGTCTTCCTCATCTCAGCGAGAATAGGGCAGCATCTCTGGCTCTGAGTATAGATCCACTGCTGGTGGCTCCGGAGTCAGCTCCTCAGCTTCCTGGCCTCCTCTCCCCCTTAGTTCTTCGCTGCTCTCTGGTTGTGGCAGCGCTGGGGATGAGTGTTCCTCAGCTGGCCCAGGCGGTGGACTCTTCAGCGTGGTTGCTGCAGGGGTTGCCTGAATCTCCTTGGGGGTATGCGGAGGGAGCAGATACCGATCCACCATCTCTTGTGGGAACTGGGCCTCTAGGTCAGCCTTCAGCTTCCAATATTCGGGGTCCTCTCCTATCAGGGTCTTCCTAGCAGGGACCTCTTTGGACTGGGGAGCGGTGTCTGCTCTGGCCTTGCAGGCCGGGGTAAATGATGAGGTAATCTCTTCTTGGCGGGCCGCGCCTGGCATGGCGGCGGCCTGGTCTTGGCGGGCCGGGCAGGGCATCGCTGCGGCGGCCTGGTCTTGGCGGGCCGCGCCTGGCATGGCGGCGGCCTGGATCAGTGTCGCTGTTGCAGGGGGCTCTGTGCAGGCTGGGCTGGACATCGCTGCAGCGATCGGAGCTTGGCGGGCCGCACCTGGCGGGGCTGCGGCCTGGTTCAGCATCTCACTTGCGGCGCGGACGAGCGTCGCTGCTGCGGTGGGGTCTTGGCGGACTGGGCTCAGCAGGGTGGCAGCCTGGGTCAGCGTCACACCTGCGGCACGGATCAGTATCGCAGTGGTAGTCGGACCTTTGCGGGCCAGGCGGGGCATGGCTGCGGCGGCCTGGATTTGGCGGGCCGCATCTAGCGTGGCTGCGGCCTGGTTCGGTGGCGCCGCGCCAGGCGCCTCTTCTGGGACCGCGGGCGTGGCAGCAGGGGTCGGGGCACTTGCGCTGGCCGGGGCATCACTCGACTCACCCATCGGTGGCAGCATCGGGGTCTGCGTCGTCGCCGCTCGGTCTGGCATGCGTCGCGCGGCTCCCTCCTCGTAGGTCCGCACCGCCGCAGCCATCTCCAGGAGCTCCGTGCGTTCTTCCCTGAGCTGTCGCACAATCCTGGCCTCCAGCTGGTCGCAGAAGATGGCAAGCTCCCGGCACCACCAGGCAGCAGAGCCTGGCTCTGGGTATCCACGTCTGGACTCCATTTCCTCTAGCACGCTACTGGCTTCTTCTCTGCTCCGCCGTCTCTGGACGCTTCCGCTTTCTTCATCAGCGAGGTCAGGACTCTGCAGGGGATCTCTGGGTAGCCACACCTCTTCGTGGGCGGTAACTTCTCCCAGCGCGGGCTGCTGTTGTTTTTCAGCGCGCTTTTCATGGTGGCAATATGGCGGCGCTTCCAATTTTCCAAGCGGACCGCCCAGGCACATGGTCACCTGTCTGAACAGGTCTAGTCCTTATCCTGTTCGTGACGCCAGATGTGAAGCCCCATCAGGTGTAGTGTCGGTGCATTACCTTCAGGGACTCCACGTAGCTGGATCTGGTCACAGGTAGGAGATCTTCTTCTTGTCGTGACGCCACTCTCAGTATTGCGGCCAGTAGGGACCGCCACTGCAGGTTGAGGGTCGCCTGGGGCTGATGGTATGTGCAGTTAGTTGGAATAGCCTCCTGAGAGTGAGGCAAGCCCCAGGGCCCGATGTAGGTGCGTAGTACCACAAGGCGCAGAATAACTCCACACAGGCAGAATGTCTTTCAGGGTTTTTACTCACTTCAGGTGGCAGGGTGAGTAACCCGGGCGTAGCTGGGATGAACCAGGCGGGAACCAGGTGTCCTTCAGGCTGACTTGTGAGGGTGACTACTAACTCGCCTTCCTTAGCCCTTTTTGGTTTGGGGTGACCCCGACTTTGAGTCCCTATGGGGGTCACCCAGGGAAGTTGCTGAAGCCTCACTCCCCCTTTTGGTTGCCGTTTGCTTGTTCCCCGGACCAGGCCACTCCAGCTGCTTGCCTCCTGTGACCTATGGGCCCTCACTGCGGTTACGTGGCTGCGGCTTTTGTGGTGTTGTGGTGTGGGCTTTGAGAGCCCCACACCGGCAGGTTTAGCAGAAGAAAGCTGGATCTATCTTCGCTTCGGGATCTGCCGCCCGGTTGGGCCTGGTGCTCTCTAGCAGTCTCCTTACTTCCCACTCCGTTGCACTCCCTAGCTGAAGCTGGCTTTCAGGTAGCACTCCTAGTTGACCGTTCTCCCCCGTCTGTAGCCACTGCGCGGACGCTGTCAGATTGCACAGCTCCAGGGATCTGCTCCTCACTTGAGCTCCCTGGACTCTACACTGAACTGGCTCACTGCTCCTCCTCTCCTGTTCTTGCCTACGCCACCTAGCAACCAGACTCTCCACCACACCCCTTGAGAGGAGATGGAGGCTCTACCCCCTCCACTATTCCAGTGAAGGTGAAGGCTTGCCCCCTCCTGGGATCCCCAGGGGTCCTCTCATGGGTACATGTGTGAGACCTGATCACTATGCGCCTGTGTTCCACACCCCGGTCAGCCTTCTGGATTACCTGTGTTGTACTGTCCCCAGCATGGGTGCAGTACTCAGTGGTGCCTGACCAGGTCAGGGGCGCCACACACACCTGATGGTGATGGAGGCTGAGCTGCACACCTGATGGTGATGGAGGCTGAGCTGATATTCTTGTACATGGGGGCAGTATTATAGTAGTTATATTCTT
The DNA here is from genome assembly GCF_048569485.1 of Anomaloglossus baeobatrachus. Classification (NCBI taxonomy): domain Eukaryota; kingdom Metazoa; phylum Chordata; class Amphibia; order Anura; family Aromobatidae; genus Anomaloglossus; species Anomaloglossus baeobatrachus. Next base: position 1,221,796 of record NC_134358.1, on the reverse strand, counting down.
GTATATAGAAGCAGTATTATAGTAGTTATATTCTTGTATATAGGAGCAGTACTATAGTAGTTATATTCTTGTACATAGGAGCAGTATTATAGTAGTTATATTCTTGTACATAGGGGCAGTATTATAGTAGTTATATTCCTGTACATGGGGGCAGTATTATAGTAGTTATATTCTTGTATATAGGGGCAGTATTATAGTAGTTATATTCTTGTATATAGGGGCAGTATTATAGTAGTTATATTCTTGTATATAGGGGGCAGTATTATAGTAGTTATATTCTTGTATATAAGGGCAGTATTATAGTAGTTATATTCTTGTACATAGGGGCAGTATTATAGTAGTTATATTCTTGTACATGGGGGCAGTACTATAGTAGTGATATTCTTGTATATAGGGGCAGTATTATAGTAGTTATATTCTTGTATATAGGAGCAGTATTATAGTAGTTATATTCTTGTACATAGGAGCAGTATTATAGTAGTTATATTCTTGTACATAGGGGCAGTATTATAGCAGTTATATTCTTGTATATAGGGGCAGTATTATAGTAGTTATATTCTTGTATATAAGAGCAGTATTATAGCAGTTATATTCTTGTATATAGGAGCAGTATTATAGTAGTTATATTCTTGTATATAGGGGCAGTATTATAGTAGTTATATTCTTGTATATAGGGGCAGTATTATAGTAGTTATATTCTTGTATATAGGGGGCAGTATTAAAGTAGTTATATTCCTGTACATAGGGGGCAGTATTATAGTAGTTATATTATTGTATATAGGGGGCAGTATTATAGTAGTTATATTATTGTATATAGGGGCAGTATTATAGTAGTTATATTATTGTATATAGTGGCAGTATTATAGTAGTTATATTCTTGTACATAGGGGAATTATTATAGTAGTTATATTCTTGTATATAGGAGCAGTATTATAGTAGTTATATTCTTGTACATAGGGGCAGTATTATAGTAGTTATATTCTTGTATATAGGGGCAGTATTATAGTAGTTATATTCTTGTATATAGGGGCAGTATTATAGTAGTTATATTCTTGTATATAGGGGGCAGTATTAAAGTAGTTATATTCCTGTACATAGGGGGCAGTATTATAGTAGTTATATTATTGTATATAGGGGCAGTATTATAATAGTTATATTCCTGTATATAGGACCAGTATTATAGTAGTTATATTATTGTATATAGGGGCAGTATTAGTTATATTCTTGTATATAGGAGCAGTATTATAGTAGTTATATTCTTGTACATAGGGGCAGTATTATAGTAGTTATATTCTTGTACATAGGGACAGTATTATAGTAGTTATATTCCTGTACATAGGGGCAGTAGTATAGTAGTTATATTCTTGTATATAAGGGCAGTATTATAGTAGTTATATTCTTGTATATAGGGGCAGAATTATAGTAGTTATATTCTTGTACATAGGAGCAGTATTATAGTAGTTATATTCCTTTAGATAGGGGCAGTATTATAGTAGTTATATTCTTGTACATAGAGGCAGTATTATAGTAGTTATATTCTTGTATATAAGGGCAGTATTATAGTAGTTATATTCTTGTACATGGGGGCAGTATTATAGTAGATATATTCTTGTATATAGGGGCAGTATTATAGTAGTTATATTCTTGTACATAGGGGGCAGTATTATAGTAGTTCTATTCTTGTACATAGGGGCAGTATTATAGTAGTTATATTCTTGTATATAGGGGCAGTATTATAGTAGTTATATTCTTGTATATAGGGGCAGTATTATAGTAGTTATATTCTTGTATATAGGGGGCAGTATTATAGTAGTTATATTCCTGTACATAGGGGCAGTATTATAATAGTTATATTCCTGTACATAGGGGCAGTATTATAGTAGTCATATTCCTGTACATAGGGGCAGTATTATAGTAGTTATATTCCTATACATAGAGGCAGTGTTATAGTAGTTATATTCCTGTACATAGGGGGCAGTATTATAGTAGTTATATTCTTGTACATAGGGGCAGTATTTTAGTAGTTATATTCTTGTATATAAGAGCAGTATTATAGTAGTTATATTCCTTTACATAGGGGCAGTATTATAGCAGTTATATTCTTGTATATAGGGGCAGTATTATAGTAGTTATATTCTTGTACATAGGAGCAGTATTATAGTAGTTATATTCCTTTACATAGGGGCAGTATTATAGTAGTTATATTCTTGTTCATAGGGGCAGTATTATAGTAGCTATATTCCTGTACATAGGGGGCAGTATTATAGTAGTTATATTCTTGTATATAAGGGCAGTATTATAGTAGTTATATTCTTGCACATAGGGGGCAGTATTATAGTAGTTATATTCTTGTACATAGGGGCAGTATTATAGCAGTTATATTCTTGTATATAGGGGCAGTATTATAGTAGTTATATTCTTGTATATAGGGGCAGTATTATAGTAGATATATTCTTGTATATAGGGGCAGTATTATAGTAGTTATATTCTTGTACATAGGGGCAGTATTATAGTAGTTATATTCTTGTATATAGGGGCAGTATTATAGTAGTTATATTCTTGTATATAGCGGGCAGTATTATAGTAGTTATATTCTTGTACATAGGGGGCAGTATTATAGTAGTTATATTCCTGTATATTGGGGCAGTATTATAGTAGTTATATTCTTGTACATAGGGGGCAGTATTATAGTAGTTATATTCTTGTATATAGGGACAGTATTATAGTAGTTATATTCTTGCACATAGGGGGCAGTATTATAGTAGATATATTCTTGTATATAGGGGCAGTATTATAGTAGTTATATTCTTGTACATAGGGGCAATATTATAGTAGTTATATTCTTGTATATAGGGGCAGTATTATAGTAGTTATATTCTTGTATATAGCGGGCAGTATTATAGTAGTTATATTCTTGTACATAGGGGGCAGTATTATAGTAGTTATATTCCTGTATATAGGGGTAGTATTATAGTAGTTATATTCTTGTATATAGGGGCAGTATTATAGTAGTTATATTCTTGTACATAGGGGCAGTATTATAGTAGTTATATTCCTGTATATTGGGGCAGTATTATAGTAGTTATATTCTTGTACATAGGGGGCAGTATTATAGTAGTTATATTCTTGTATATAGGGGCAGTATTATAGTAGTTATATTCTTGTATATAGGGGGCAGTATTATAGTAGTTATATTCTTGTACATAGGGGGCAGTATTATAGTAGTTATATTCTTGTACATAGGGGCAGTATTATAGTAGTTATATTCTTGTACATAGGGGGCAGTATTATAGTAGTTATATGCTTGTATATAGGGGCAGTATTATAGTAGTTATAATCTTGTACATAGGAGCAGTATTATAGTAGTTATATTCTTGTATATAGGGGGCAGTATTATAGCAGTTATATTCTTGTATATAGGGGGCAGTATTATAGTAGATATATTCTTGTATATAGGGGCAGTATTATAGTAGTTATATTCTTGTACATGGGGGCAGTATTATAGTAGTTATATTCTTGTACATAGGGGCAGTATTATAGTAGTTATATTCTTCTACATAGGGGGCAGTATTATAATAGTAATATTCTTGTACATAGGAGCAGTATTATAGTAGTTATATTCTTGTACATAGGAGCAGTATTACAGTAGTTATATTGCTGTACATAGGGGCAGTTGTTGTGAACACATTTGGACTTGGTTCTAGTTTTGGGCCCCCTCTTATGGCCAATGCTGGTAGTGGAGTTTGCTTGCTTAATAGAAGCCAGACAGCTGATGAGGACTGGAAATCGGGTTGTTCTGACTGGCCTATATAACTGTGTACTGTTCTCTTGTTCCCGGCCGGTACTCAGTGTTTCCTCCTGTGTTCTAGGACATCCTGAAGCCAGCCTAACCTTCTGTTTATATTAGTTATATATAGAAGGATATATGGGGGCTCGTGTTGTATATAGAAATCTATATGGGGGCTCATACTGTATATAAGGGGCTATGTGGGGGCTCATACTGTATAAAAGGAGTGTAATGGGGGGGCTCATACTGTATAGTGTGAGCTATGAGAGGGCTCCGGCTGTGTATATGGGGATATTTGGTGGTGAATATTGAATATAGGGGCTACGTGGGGGCTTCTGCTGTATATACAGGGCTGTGTGGGGGCCCATGCACTATATAGAAGGCTATTTCCTGCTCATTCTGTATATAGGAAGCTGTATGGGGCTCATGCTGTATATAGGGTTTTCTATGTGGAGGCTCAAACTGCATATGGGGGCTCTGTGGGGGCTCCTGCTGTATATAGAAGGGGCTGTGTTTGGGCTCATACTGTATATAGGGGCTTCTCCTGTATATAGGAGACTATGTCGGAGCTTATGTTGTATAAAGAATGCTATGTGGAGATCATAGTGTATATAGAGGGCAAGGTGGGGCTCATACTGTATATAGGAGGATATGTGAGGGCTCATACTATATATAGGATGTGTTGTGGGAGCTCAAAATGTATATAGGGGCTCCCCATCACACCCATCCTCAAAAAGCCCTTTTTTGACCCTTCCTCTGTATCACACTATCACCCCATATCACTTCTGCCCTATGCCTCAAAACTAATGCAACAGCATGTCCATCTTGAACTGTCCTCCACCTCTCCTCCCCTTTTTGACCGGTTACAATCTGGCTTCTGATCCCATCATTCCACTGAAACTGCCCTAACTAAAGTCCCCAATGACCTACTAACTGCCAAAGCCAAGCGACACTACTCTGTCTTCCTCCTCCTGGACCTGTCCTCTGCCTTCTACACTACTCTGTCTTCCTCCTCCTGGACCTGTCCTCTGCCTTCTACACTACTCTGTCCTCCTCCTCCTGCACCAGTCCTTTGACACAGTAGACCATTCTCTGCTTCTACAGATTCTCTCATCTCTGGGCATCACAGACTTGGCCCTATCTTGGATCTCCTCATAGCAAACCGACCAAACTTTCACCATCTCCCACTCTCACACCACTTTCTCCTCTCGCCCCCTATCTGTTGGTGTCCCCCAAGGTTCAGTTCTTGGACCCCTCCTCTTCTCCATCTACACCTTCGGCCTCGGACAGCTCATAGAGTCCCACGGCTTCCAGTATCATCTCTATGCCTATGACACACAGATCTACCTCTCTGGACCTGACATTACCTCTCTACTAACCAGAATCCCACAATGTCTGTCTGCTATTTCATCCTTTGTCTATGCTCGATTCCTAAAACTGAACATGGACAAAACAGAATTCATTGTCTTTCCTCCTCCTCACTCAACCCCCCCACCTGACATATCCATCAATGTCAATGGCTGCCCACTCTCCCCGGTCCCACGTGCTCTCTGCCTGGGAGTAACTCTGGACTCTGCTTTCTTTTTCAAGCCACACATCCAAGCCCTCTTCACCTCCTGCCGCCTCCAACTCAAAAATATTTCCCGAATCCGTGCATTCCTGTCCCAAGAAGCTGCAAAAACCCTAGTACGTGCCCTTATTATCTCCCGCCTGGATTATTGCAACTTCCTGCTCTGTGGCCTCCCTTCTAACAGTCTCGCACTCCTACAATCTATTCTAAACTATGCTGCCCGGCTCATCCACCTCTCCCCCCGCTACTTCCCGACCTCTCCTCTCTGCCAATCCCTTCACTGGCTTCCCATTGCCCAACGACTCCAGTTCAAAACCCTAACTATGACCTATAAAGCCATCCACAACCTGTCTCCTCCCTACATCTGTGACCTAGTCTCCTGGTACCTACCTGCACGTAACCTTTGATCCTCACAAGATCTCCTTCTCTACTCCCCTCTCATCTCCTCTTCCCACCATCACATCCAAGATTCATCCCGTGCCTCCCCCATACTCTGGAACGCTCTGCCACAACATATTAGACTCTTGCCTACCTTGACAAGCTTCAAAAGGAACCTGAAGACCCACCTCTTCCGACAAGCCTACAACCTGCCGTAACCCTCTGTCTGATATAACGTCACACAACCAGCTCTACCCTCACCTACTGTATTGTGACTCCCTGGACTAGCCAGGTAGTCACATACAGGCCCTTGCACAAACACCCCTCCCCTAAAAAGGTAACAGCAGCCAACCTAAAAACCCTGAGTCTCCCCTCTCAGGCTTTGACGTTCACACCCAGGGCGGAGCCAGGTGGTTGGCCACGCCCACCGAGGAGTTCGGATAGCCTGAGGCGGTAAAAACAAGCAGATGAGTTTTGGAGGTGAAAGAGAGAGGAGTAAAACGTCTGTCGGGGATCTGGGTCGTAGCCCGGATACCCTGTGGCCAGGAGGCAGATGGTGGTTGCCACCTGCAGGAGACGGGAATACGGCTGGTGGAACCGTAAGGGACCGGGACAGGGTAGTGGCCTGCCGGTACCGAACCGAGGAACTAACTGGAAACCGGAGCACCAGGAAGGGTACTCAGACCCAGATCGAGGCCCAGAAACCACTGGACCGAGTCAAATTAACTGATTGGGGTCTGGACCTTAGGTTCTTTCCCACCCAAGTCCCGACTGAAGACAACAGCCCAACGAGGGGGATAGAAAGCCATCGCTCAGGCAGAGAAATACCAGGGGCCAGCGTCTGCGGGCAAACGGGCTCTCCTGACACACACACAAAGCCGGGGAGCGGACTCCCGTCGCGGAAGCGCAGGCAGTCAAAGTCTACAAAACGAGGTGCAGGAGAAAGGCGGGGACCACCAAACCGGGTGGGGGACCAGACGCAGCTGGCTGCGGGCACCTACCACCATCTTTTTGGTTTACCAGAGACTCCGGTGTATCTGTCATAGTGAGTACAACAGTGCCCTCGGGCCGCGCACCGCCCCGCATCGCACCAACACGCCCACGCTCCCACATCCTAACCCCAACAACCGGGCCCCGGGACCATCAACCCCCTGCCCACAGAAGGGTCAACACCTGGCTGCGCAACACCGTCCCCGGGAGCCTAGTCAACGGCAGCGGTGGTGTCCACACTCACCACGACCCATGGGTGGCGTCACGAACTTAAACCCAAAACCGCGGCTCCGGCCGTGAACCTCCCCACTGAAACCCCTCACGTAGCGCCAGCCTCCCTTCAGAGTGACGTGACCCCTGGGTCCGGAGGCGCTCGAGCCACCCACCGACAAGCCTGGATCCGAGCGGCTCGGCCAAGCCCCGGGGCGGTACAGTATCCTCACCCATCCCCTGTAGACTGTGAGCCCTCACAGGCAGGGTCCTCTCTCCTCCTGTACCCTCACTTATCCCCTGTAGATTGTGATCCCTCGCAGGCAGGGTCCTTTCTCCTCCTGTATCCTCACCCATCCCTAGTAGACTGTGAGCCCTCGCAGGTAGGGTCCTCGCTCCTCCTGTACCCTCACCCATCCCTTGTAGACTGTGAGCCCTCGCAGGCAGGGTCCTCTAGAGACTTAATAAGAACTAGACGTTCGAAACGCGTCCTCTGTCCATTTATTTACTCCATGTGACCTTTGGACTTTTTATCTTTATACTTCAATAAAATAATATTTTAAGAAAAATTCTTGGATCAAGCTGCTGGATAATTTTTCTGTGAACCTTTTGTATATACAGAGGCTATGGACGGCTTGTAGGGGGTGGGCAGACCCCTTACAAAGGAGCCCGCAATGTTGATGCTGTTTAATAAAAATGTTTTTATTATTATTATATTGTTTTAGTGGGTTCCCCTAGTGGCCGGGTGGGACGGCTGTCACCACAGTGGGGAGGAGGAGCCGGCAGAAGCAAGGGGAGGGAAGAGAAAGTGTTGTGGAGGAAAGTGTGAGATTAGAAGGCAGTTGTGTCCGGGACGGGAGAGAAGAAGCAGAGCAGGGGCAGAGTGTGGGAGCTGAAGGAACAGGGAAGCCGGAGAGAAAAGGAGCGGGCGGAACCTCATAGTGCGAAGCAGTCCCGGTGTGGGTCCGGGCTGTGGGTAGCCATAAGTGGGAGCCAGGTGAAGCAGAGTAGCCGGGCACATCCCTACTGGAGGAGACGTCAGGGCAGGCTTTCCCCAGCTAAAGAAGTGTAACATCATCTTTTACTGCCGTGTGTGTGAAGAAGTTGTGAACAATAAAATGCATTCTGGTTTCACGGAATCACGCCTAAAGAGTGTTTGTACGTCGGACAACATGTGCACCACCACACGCTGCCCCACCAAGACATCTCCTGTCCCGATAGTGACGGCGGAGCCAGGGGTAAGCCTGACAGCAGGGGCCACGACTACAACCCCCGAGGCACCCCTGGCACCCCGTTACATGTGGCGTAGTCGGCAGGATGCGAATTCCATGCAAAGGGTCCCGACCCAAGAAGACGGAGATCAACTGGGGCTTAGGGCACAGGATCCGGATTATTGGAGAAGATTCCCGATCCCATGGTGGGAAGAAGAAGCAGTGCCTGCAGTGTTGGACCGGGCACAAGATGGCGGCAAGATGGCCGTCGTCTTCAAGGACATGGAAAGCGCGCCAAAAGTTGGCGCCAAAAGAAGAGCCTGGGGCTGGCCGGTGCCGAAAAAGAAGTTCGGAGTACTCCGCCCAAAGAGGGGAGGTGCCGGTCCCAGGGCACGGACGAAGACATGTGAAGTGGGCGGTGTTCCAGAGAAAAAGAAGAACCGCCGCGGAGGGGTCGACCTAATGTGTGAGACTGGGGGTGGAGTATACCCAAGAGCGGGAAAAACAGGCCCGCCTCCACTTCCTCCAGCATCTCCACCGACCCTGACGCCCTTACTTGTGACTTGTGCTACAGGCAAGATGGAGAACCCTGAGGGACAACACGATGCATTGGTTGCACCTGGTCTGGAGAGAAACTACCAGAAGCAGATTGCGGCTGCGTCTGCGGAGGGATTTCCCGCTCACTTGCCGGCTGTACCCGGAGGACCGGGACGGGCCACAAAAGTGACCTGGGTTACAACGTGGGACGCGGTGACCGAAGAGACCACGACTGAGGTCAGAGCGACATACACCGCTCAGCTGCCGTCAGGAAACCGGCTCTTGGGAACCCCATACCTGGAGACACCCCCGCCCGTCACGGAGAGACCCTCGACACCCGGTCCAGTCCCGGCTCCGGAAGAAGAACACGCCCGGAAGCTAGAACGGGATAATTGGGGCTCCTTTTGGGACCCAGTCCCGCCGTCACCCCTACCTCAACGGAAGTCCCCGTCACCAGAACCGGACCCGGTACAGGAGCGGCTGCTTGCCGAGACCGTGGCCCGGGAAATGATGGCTGGTTCCCGGAGTGAAGAGTTCGAGCAGCAGTGCACCACCGGAATTGTGGTGAAGTTTAATCAGAAGGAGGGTTACGGCTTCATCAAGGACGAAGAAACCGGCGATGACTACTTTTATAACAGAGTGAACCTGGACGTTGAAGGCCTACCCCAGCGCCTGCACACGTTATATCCGGGGGAAAAAGTCCGGTTTATGCGAGAGGTGGGATGCCGAGGCTTCTTCGCAGTCGGCGTAACCCGGATGCCTACCTCACAAGAGGCTGCTCAATGGCAGCAAGAACTGGAGTGGGAGGAATGCCAGTACCGGCGGCGGTCGCAGCCAAGACCGGTGCTAGCTGAAACCTCTCACCCGAGACGCACCTTGGCCGTAACTCCTGAAGTGAAGCCCGGACCGACCGCTGACCCGGAGAAAGGAACCCCGGCTGTGCTGGCCATTAACCAGAACATCAACACGCATCCGGTTATTGTCATGGACATACCTCCGCCGCCTCGTGCAGCGACCCCGGCACCCCCATCGGGGGTTGAGGAGACCAAGGCACCGGAGCCCACCGTCGGCTATGAGCCCTTCCAGAGACTGCGCCGGCTGCCCGGGCAGTCCTTGTCGGACTATGTGAGGGCCCAACGAGCGGAATGGAAACGGGCTTTGCACCCGGAGTGAAGTGTCCTGTTCGGCTTGTTTGAAGACCGGCGTTGTTCTGAAGACCGGAAGAAGTTTTTATTGTTTATCACCGTTTAAGCTGCTGAGCCCGGAGAGAGCCTGCTGCTGGACTGAGCCAGGGGCCCCTCCGCGTCGTTAAGAGGAAGTTCTTGCTGAGTTGTATTCCTGCCGTTTATTATCTAAGACCGGGAGTGCTGCAAAAGCCTCCGGGCAGAAACTCCACTAAGACCGGGAGTGCCTGCCAACGGCCTCCGGGCACGACTAAGACCGGGAGCTTCCAGGAGGAACTCCGGGCGCCGGACTGGTGCGCCCCTTGCGGTTGCCCAAAGGTGAACTTGGTTGTGATTTTACGGAAATGATGTTGTTTTTGTGTGGTTTTGGATGCATGCCTTGCCGGGAGGCTCAGGCTTAAAGAGGGGAGGTATGTAGGGGGTGGGCAGACCCCTTACAAAGGAGCCCGGAATGTTGATGCTGTTTAATAAAAATGTTTTTATTATTATTATATTGTTTTAGTGGGTTCCCCTAGTGGCCGAGTGGGACGGCTGTCACCACAGTGGAGAGGAGGAGCCGGCAGAAGCAAGGGGAGGGAGGAGTTGTTGTTGAGGAAAGTGTGAGATTAGCAGGCAGTTGTGTCCAGGACGGGAGAGAAGAAGCAGAGCAGGGGCAGAGTGTGGAAGCTGAAAGAACAGGGAAGCCGGAGAGAAAAGGAGCAGGCGGAACCTCATAGTGCGAAGCAGTCCTGGTGTGGGTCCGGGCTGTGGGTAGCCATAAGTGGGAGCCAGGTGAAGCAGAGTAGCCGGGCACATCCCCACTGGAGGAGACGTCAGGGCAGGCTTTCCCCAGCTAAAGAAGTGTAACATCATCTTTTACTGCCGTGTGTGTGAAGAAGTTGTGAACAATAAAATGCCTTCTGGTTTCACGGAATCACGCCTGAAGAGTGTTTGTACGTCGGACAACATGTGCACCACCACACTCTGCCCCACCAAGACATCTCCTGTCCCGATAGTGACGGCGAAGCCAGGGGTAAGCCTGACAGCAGGGGCCACGACTACAACCCCCGAGGCACCCCTGGCACCCCGTTACAGGCTCATGGTGTATATAGGAGGATATGTGGGGCTCATGATGAAAATAAAAGGCTCTGTGGGTGCTCATACTGTATATAGAGAGGCTATGTGGGGACTCACACTGTATACAGAGGGCTGTGTGGGGTCTCATGTTGTATACAGGGAGCTATGTTGTGACTTATATTCTATACATAGAGGGCTATGTGAAGGCTCATCCTGAATATAGGAGGCTACGTGGGGGCTCAAACCTTATAAATGAAGCTATGTGAGGTCTCATACTGTATATAGGAGGCTATGTTGGGGCTCATGCTGTATACAGGGGGCTATGCGGGGGTTCTTCCTGTATATAAGAGGTTATTTGGGGGCTCATCCTTTATATAGCAGCTATGTGTTTGTACCGCTCTGGGAGGGGCCCGGGCGGAGCCGCTCGAGGTCCGGGCTCGGGTTGTCGGTGGCACGAGCGCCTCCAGACCGGGGGCCACGTCGCTCTGTTAAGGGGAGACAGTAGGGTGGTGGTGGTGTCAGACGAGGTCCGCAGCCGGGGGGGACCGTGTTGTCGTCGGACGGGTCGTGACGCCACCCACGGGTCGTGGGCTGGAGTGGAGGGTATTCCCGGGATCGGTGTTGTGGCCGCAGCCTAGATGTTAGCCCCTCCGTGGGTAGGGGCGGTGTGTCCCGGGGCCCGGTGAGGGACTGGCGACGGTGTTGTAGTCGGGGTGCAGGGTGCCGTGCTGCGGTGCAGTGTCGTGCCCGAATGGCACTGGTGTACTCACAATTAATTCACACTCAGAGTCACTGGTAAACCAAAGTTCGGGTCTGGTCGGGTCCCGCAGCCGGCTGCTTGTGTCCCTTGTGAGGCTGATGGTGGCCCCTTTCCCTTGCACTTCTTGTTTGACTGTTGGCTCCCCTGCCTGGACAGTGGTAGCCCGCTCCCCGGCGTTGAGCTGCCGGAGGCGCCCTCGGTTGCCCACAGGCGCTGGCCCGTCGGATGTTTGGCCCTTGGCGGTGCCTCTCACCCGGTATCAGTGGGCTTTTGCCTTCTTTTGGGACTTTGGGTGAGGATGAACCTGTGAGGTCCAGACTGCAATCAGTTAATTTTCCTATACTCAGTGGCTTCTAAGCTAGGACGGGATCTGAGTACCCGGTTTCTGGTGCTCCGGTAAACGGTTGACTCCCCGGTTCAGGGCCGGCGGGCTCCAACCCTGGCCCGGTCCCTACGGTTCCGCCGGTTACTGTACCGGTACTCCTGCAGGCGGCCACCACCGTCTGCCTGCCTGATGTTACGGGGATCCCAGCCTCCAACCCGGGTCCCTGACAGCTCTGCTCCTCTACACCTCCTGTCACAACCTTCTCCAAACTTAATCTGTATTTCCTGCCTCAGGACAGTAGTCTCCTCGGTGGGCGTGCCTTTCCGCCTGACTCCGCCTACCTGGTGTGCCCTTCTGGCCCTGAGGAAGGCATCAGGTCTCCCTTTCGGGTGACTGATGTGTCCTCACAGGGGATGGGGGTGTGTGTGTAATGTGGTAGGTGTTGTTACCTGTGACCCCTGGGGTCCAGGGCGTCACATGTTTGCTCATGATGTATATAATGGGGTGTGTAGGGGATACTGCAGTATATAGGAGGCTTTGTGAAGGTTCATACTTTATATCAGGGTGCTATGTGGGGTCTCATAATGTATAGTGTGGGCTATGAAGGAGGCTCCTGCAGTATAAATGGGGATATTTAGGGGTGGATACTGTAAATAGGGGCTATGTGGGGGCTTCTACTGTATATAGGGGCTGTGTGGGTGCTCCTGCTGGATATAGGAATCTACGTGGAGGGGCCCATGCTGGGACTCATTCTGTATATAGGAAGCTGTGTGGTTGTTCATGCTTGTATATAAGGGGTTTTATGTGAGGGTTCATACTGCAAATAGAGGGTATGTGGGGGCTCATATAGTATACAGGGGGCTATCTAGGGGCTCATACTGTATACAGGGGGCTATGTGGGGGCTACTGCTGTATATAGGGGCTATGTATGGGCTCATACTGTATACAGGAGGCTATATGGGGACTCATGCTGCATTTCCTGTCCCTATATCAACCAATGAAAAAATGTAATAATCACAAAACTAACAGAAATGTTAATATCAGAGATTTCGCTAGTTGTGGGACGGGGGTGGTCTACCTCTGCACCTGGGTGGTCTACCTCTGCACCTGGGTGGTCTACCTCTGCACCTGGGTGGTCTACCTCTGCACCTGGGTGGTCTACCTCTGCACCTGGGTGGTCTACCTCTGCACCTGGGTGGTCTACCTCTGCACCTGGGTGGTCTACCTCTGCACCTGCAGCTGTCCTTTGGGAAACGATGGTAAAACACAGAGACAGCTGCGGGTAAGGATCGGGAGCACCTAGGTGACATTATGTATACGAGGGACACAGCAATAGCTCGGCGCGTGAATCAATATTATAATGGTGATGAAGGCTATAGCGGTGATTCCAAGACCCCAGCATAAGGGTGACTGGAGCAAAAAACATGACAACGTGAAGCAAGATGGACCTTCTTGTTGGACTCGGTCTCCGGGAGGACTGAGAGTGAAGCTTTAGTAGCTTCGTCTGATTGTTTTGCCGTGTGTTTGTTACTGGTGGGAGGTGTAGCATCGGTCACACGCATCCGCTGGATGGGCATTGTTTACCAGTAACAATACATCTTTCTTCGAGACTATATAGTCTTATTTGTATTATGAGGGATTTAGTCAATCAGGGTGGGTACGCATGATATTTAATACTGTAGGGGCCTAGGTTAGTAAATGTTAAGATTAGGATACCTTTAGTTTTATTTGGGCAGGACCTATCTTATTTAATATCAATAATTAAACATTTAGAGGAGGTCTTAATGATAAATTAGACAGGAGTTTTCTGAGGAAGACATGATATTAAATAAATAATGAATCCATACGTAAGGAGTCATATATGTCGATCAGCAGTGTGTGCCTACTGGGATATACTACGTGTGGGCCCTAACCCCATTGAGAGTTTTGTGTTTGGCCTGGGGTAATTTCGCCTATGTGTACCTCCCCTCGAGTGTGTAGAAATGATTGTATCTCCGGTTGGTTGTGTTCCACCATTGCTAAGCCATGTTAGTGTGAGGCCGGGTATACATGGTGGGCCGCAGCTTTGCGTTCCACAACATAAAATATAGCACATGTGGCTGTGGCCGTGTGTATAGTGGAGCGCATGTGTCGCGGGCGGAGGAGGGGACGCCGCGCTCTCCCACTGCTCGGCTCCGGCTGCCGCGGCTGCCGCGGCCTGCTGCTGCTCGGTGGCTCGAGCGATGGGCCGGATCCCGGGGACTCGAGCGGCGCTCCTCGCCCGTGAGTGAAAAGGGATTGGTTTTTGGGATTGTTTATTGTCCGTGACGCCACCCACGGTTGTGGTGATTGTGTGGACACCACCGCTGCTCTGTATGGGGATCCCGGGAGCGGTGACAGGGAGCAGCAAAGTTGTTGGTTCTTCCCTCCATGGGTAGGGGGGTAGTTGTCTCGGGGACCAGTGATGAGGTGGGTGATGAGGGATGGCGGGGCCGGTGCAGGGCTTGGTGGGGTGCAGGGACGCGGGGGCAGCGCTGTGCCTCACGGCACTGTGGTACTCACTCAGCCTGAGACGATGACACAGTTCTCGGTAAAACACACGGCTGGAAAGACGGTTCCCACGGACGGCTGCACTTGCTTTTCCCCAGTAGTTGACGGTGACGGTCCCTTTTCCTGCACCTAAGATGATGTTGGTAGCGATGGGTTCCCACCGGTAACCCGCTCCCCGGCTTGGATATGGGCCGGAGGAGTCCCTCTTTGCCCGCAGCCGCTGGCCCTGAGAAACTGGTGCCCTGGCGGTGATGGTGTCTCTCTCTAATGGTTGGACTGTTGCCTTCAATCGGGACTTGGTTGTTGGGAGACCCAGAGGTCCCCTTCACTGACGGATTTGGCAAATTCACGGCGACTTCTAGCCTTGCCGGGATCCGAAAGGCCCCTGCCAATGGTGCTGGCTTCTCTTCGTATACCGCTCCGGTACCGCCGGACCACCACCCGTCCGCGGTCCTTTCGGCAACCTCCAAGCAGCCTCTCCTGCAGACGGTCACCGCCGTCTGCTAACCTTGCTGTTTTCAGTCCGGGGCACACACCCGGACCAACTTCAGGCTTTCACTGTCACTTTTTCTGTCACTACTCTCACTGTCCTCCTTCTACTTCCTCCTCCTAAACTCATCTGTTTGGTTTACCCCGCCTCCAGGGCTGTGAACTCCTCGGTGGGCGGAGCCAACCGCCTGGCCCACCCCCTGGTGTGGACATCAGCCCCTGGATGAAGGCAACAAGGATTTTTGTGTAGCTTTGGTGTACCTATCTGGGGTGTAGGGTGTGGTGGTGTCATGACCTGTGACCCCTGGCTTGCCCAGGACGTCACATTCCCCCTTAGAAAAATGCAGACCGTCCGCGGGCTGCCCGTCCAACACCGGTTTTATTTTCTGAAAAGATATAAAAACATAATACAAATAAAATAACTTCATCCCACATCGGGAGGTTCATTTCTTAAACGTTACGTAACATTTTAAACGGTTGCGGCTGCCGCTCTCTCCCACCCAAGTAACCTGGCCCTGATGCTGCCCCTAAAACCCAGGCAGCACCCCTTGACCCCAGTCCTGAACCAGTTACCCGAGCGGGATCTGTCCTTCCCCTCCAGAGGGTAGCCACCGGTTCCTGTGGTGGCTGGGCCCCAGCCTGCTCCACTGCGGGCCCTCCCTCCAACCTGCCTCTCCGGAGGCGGTAACGGTAGCTGCAACAACATATTTTTATTTACACGCCACTAACGTTTGTGGTTGCCCTGCAAGTTCTCGGGCCTGTTCATAGAGAGATCCCTATGCAACTTTTCAAGCGGTCCCCACGGGGACAACGGTGTCGGCAACGGCCGGTTCCAAATCACGGTAATCAGGTAAATCTTCGGTTCGATCACTTATCATCTTTTGCAAAACTTTTCAAACTTTTAAACACACACACTTCCTCTGGTCCCAACGGGGACGGTGCAACGGTACTGTTAAATAATGGGTTTATGGCGACAACTGCATAGCCAGTATATAAATGATTGGAGCGAAGATAGGTCAAAAACATATTATGAATTTATTCAGATAAGAGTTGGAGGGTTACAGTCATTAGAGAAAAATAACTGTCTTGGCTTGAGTTAATAGATGGAGACAGATAGGAAAAAATAACAGTTCATATATCTTACATCGCTGTAGTGTGTAGGCCGTCTCGGGATGGTCTGTAGATGGTCTGGTCGGATGAGTCCATCTTTCTCCTCCCTCCTTCTGCCTCTCCCTCCTTCTGCCTACCTTTGAAGTGTGGGCTTCTTTTATAACCCAAACCCCTCCTCCTTGATTATCCTTATCTCTTTACATGGTAACACAAAAAGTAACTATCCTAATTTAGTTAAGCATTACATCATGTCACGTGGTACGTTTTACCCGCGAAATAAGTGTACTTGCGCACTAGAGACTTGTAACAAAACCTACTTCAATCTATTTATAAACCTTTGAAGCTCGCTGAACTTTGACCTTAAAGTAACAGTAAGAAGGTTCTCATAGCTATTTCAGCTCTTAGCCCAACATTCTAAACAGAATATAGCACTACTTTGACAACTTTGACAAACAATGTCAGATGGCTTTGATGAACAACTAGCAGATGACTTTGGTTCTACAATGTCAAAAACCTTGGTTAGCATTTTCCAACTCACAGGCATCCTTAAAGGGATGGGGAAATATACATATATTTATGAATATATGTAATCCAGTCTATGAATCAATCTCCATAAACTCACTATTTTACAGTCCCCCCTTATATGGAAGTTTGATGAACCCCGGGAAACCCTAACTCAATCGTGTCATCATTCGTATCACATACATTCTTGTTGGAAATTCTAGACCAATATTTGACTTGATAAACCAATCTGCAACTTTCTGTCAAAAAGTCATCTTGCGATTTAACATTCCTCTAAGAATGTTATCTTCCTTTTTCATTTCTATTTTTATGTTCCTATATATCTTCTGAATTCTACACATCACAAAAACTTGATATATAATACACATCAAAACTAATAAAAATATGATTATGATGGGATTAAATAAAACATTACCAACCGCTGACTGAAAAGATGACTGAGACCAGGAATGTACAGATTTACTAAAACTCTTCCACCAAGTTCTACCTGACATTCCATTCCATTCGTGTTCAATATCACTTAATTCTCCTTGTTCATGTCTGAATATAATTTCTGCTTCCTTTAACTGTTTCGTTAATAAATCTAACAAACCCTTGTCTTTCTTTATTTCACTTGTCCACATATCCCAAGGAAAATCATTTATCTGTGATAAATTGAATTGTATCGGAAATGCCGTTAAGTTTCTCTTTCCTATAGAAGTGATATTAAAACTTCCTTCCTTCTTTGAAAGAGATCTCACATTTCCTTCTATACAATACAAACCCATAGGTAGGTTTTCCTTATGTACACAAGCAGAATAGAAAACAGAAACCTTCTCTGTCTCAGACATGACCTGAAAACATATCTTAGTTGGACTTACTGGAGTCACCAGATCATGTAGTGTCTGTACAGTCTCTATTCTCGCATGACAAGAAGAATGATTATGAAAACATGAATGATAAATCACCTTATCCTGTCCAGGTAAACACATCACCTTAGAAACAAAATGCAAACATGAAGAAATGTCTACTTGTTCAGTGTTCACTCCATCAAATGCAAAATCTGTGTACTGCAGTTGATAGAACACTTGTTGTGTGTTGCTCACAGGTATACCCAAAACTGTAACAGGAACAATAGTTCCTTCTCTTCCAATCACCGGGATTAGCGATGTGCCAACACAAATGTTTCGTTCACATCCTAACCACTTATTTACCCACAAATCCGTATGATTCAATGCAAAATCATACTCTACAGGTAAATTTCGCAGTATTCCCAGTGGAGTAATTCCACTCTGTAAAGCTTGTGCAATCAACTTTAAATTAGAAGAGTACTCTACCTGTATCTCCAGGCACGCTTTAGCTACTTGTGTTTCGTGTGTGCTTTCCACGAGAGCTAATGTAGCATCCTGTAGATGTGACACGGAAGAGCCTAGTACAGCAGCTGTATTCATTACCATCTTTTCAAGAAGTTGATTCAGACTCTTCTGAACCTTTACACCTTTTCCTCCAATAAAACCAATATTATCCAAATCTGACTTAAGTGTCTGTATATTCATGGCATTGGTCAGACTTCCCACTGTCCCAATTCCTCCCAGAATTCCTTCTAACACTCCTCTCTTACTCCTAGTCTGAGCAGTTCTTTTCCCAAACCATTGTTCTATCCCCATCTCCATGTTTATGAGATGTGATTGACACTGAGGAAACCTGGTAGAGATCTTCCAATGAGACATATTGAAAGTCCACACCATTGTCATAAATTCTCCATCCCTTAATAAGGACTTGGACTGAAATTGATTAATTTGGAAAGGAGTAGACGGCATGAACCTCGTGTCTGTGCATGCACTTTCTGCTGCTGACCAAATATTCACACTAACGTCTTTACAATGTCTGTAATGTGTCTTTGTTTCAACGCAACACTGGTAAATTCCAGAGTCCCTGGAAGATGGATTTTCTATGGAAAAAATGAACGTATCATCCATCCACCTGATATTACCAATCTGACCTCTGTGAATGACATTAGTTGGACTGTTTAAAAAACTTCCCAAAAATGATGAATTTTTGGTCCATGTCAACAAAGACTCAGAAGGCAATTTCAACCTTGTATTGCATTTTAACATTATGGGTAATGTATTTACTTTATTATGTACTGTCTGTGGTGAAACCCTTATTTCCGGAACTATAGTGTTAGTAACGGTAAACACTACAGATACCTGAACTTGCACAGGTTCCCGTGTTATCTGGAAATTCCATGTTTTGACCCAATCTTTATCTCCTTCTGTGATGGAGAGTAAAGAAGGATCCAGAATTTTCCCAAAAACCTGAGTTTTTAACAAAATTTCTGTTTTGGATCTTCCAAACTTTCCCTTTGCAATCATGTCATTTGTAATATCACCGGACCATACAGCAGGTGCATCACCTCTGATCTCTATGTTCCAGTATAGTACATCTGTAGGAGAACATTCCCATGTACCAGTTTTATTATTGTGTACATATTCTCCTTGTAATTGTGTGAATCTAGTTTTAGGTCCTGCAATCGCATGTAATATTATGTCTGTGTCGTGTATGAAATGTAATTCAATGCAACATTTTGTTCCATATCCCATGCAGATATTTCCTGTTATCTCCACAGAATTGTCCGTGATGTCCTCTGTCAGTAAGTTCCGTGTATCTGATCCTCTTGGTCTTCGAGAATGTTGAATCTCTCTAGTCTGTTCATTTACATCATTGGCGATTGTTCCTTGATGTAACATGTAAACAATGACGAAAATAAAGCAAAGCAGCAGGAACGTAGATCCCATCACGTAGAAGCTTGTCTTGAGCTTGGGAAGATGTTCTTTCTCCAGAAGGCTTGATGTCATCTTTCCTTCAAAGTCTTTAGGTTCTTTATTCCAGTTCGTATAGGAATCCATTTCTTCCTGGAAAGAAATGCAGTATCATTATTTTGTCACAAATATTTTGCACTGGTCAACGTGAACCCACACTTTTTGTGTTTTCCGGGTCTTTTTTACCACATTTGACACTCGGTGCACAAGAATCATGACTTGTCCCATAGTCTCAAGGACTTCAAAAGGACCTTCCCAATTACACTCCCATGGACCACTCTTGCGAAAGGTTTTGATCATCACTAGAGCACCTTTCTTGAATTTGGACTCATAGGGTGGCTCCATTTTCTGCATTCTCGATGCCGCATATGGCAGAATCGCTTTCAGGTTCTCCTGTAGCGATCTCAACCATTGGGACCTTGAGATAGCATCTTTTTGTGGAGTGGATAAAAATGGCTCATGTGGAAACCACAATGGCATTTTTCTTCCCGTCATCAACTCAAACGGAGTGAATTGAGTTGTAGAAGAGATTGAACCTCTTATACTCATCAGTATGAAAGGTACCTTGTCAACCCAAGTGTTACCTTTGTCCAAAAGCATCTTTGCAATTCTGGACTTGATTGTCCTATTCATTCTTTCCACAATTCCCGCAGATTGTGGATGATAGGGGACATGAAATTGCTGTCGCGCCCCTAGAATAGCACAAGCAGTTTGCATGATTTTACCTGTGAAGTGGCTACCTCGATCGGAGGTAATCATCCTTGGGATCCCCCAAGTACAAAAGACATGTTGTACCAATTCCCTTGCTGTGGACAAAGCATCATCTTTCCTAACAGGTAATATTTCTACCCATTTTGAGAACACATCTACCACAATCAATGCATACCTGAGACCATGTTTACCTGAGGGTAAAGGACCAATATAGTCTATCTGCAGTGTAGACCATGGACCTTCTGCAGGTGCGATTCGTAGAAGTGGTGGCTTCTGTCCTTTAGGTCTTGGATTTATTTGGGCACAAATGAGACATGATAGTACAACACTTTGAACTGTTTCGTCCATTTTTTCCCCAATAAAATTTCTCCTTGAGAATGACTAACAATTTCTGTTGTCCCAAGTGACCTAAACTCTCATGGTTGTATCGAGTGAATTCTACCTGTAGATGTTTTGGTACAACTGGACGCAATTCTCCATTTGAACTGTGACACAAAACCCCATTTTCACAGATGAAAGGAGGTTTTGGATCATCCAGAAAAATAACAAGAGAAGGATCTTTTCTCTGTTCTTCTGCAAATGAAGGTATGTACGTGTCTGCTCTCTGAACCGCTGAATTCTCAGAGGGTTCAGAGTCAAACACTTCCTCTCCTGTCAGGGCAGCTTCTTTGGCTAGAGCATCTGCGGTAGCATTACCTACAGATAACTCATCATCAGATCTTTGATGTGCAGCGACTTTCACTATAGCAAATCTATTTGGGGCCCTAGATGCCATCTCAAAAATTGATTCTAGAGTTTCGCGGTGCAGCAAGGCTTTGTTGGACGAGTCCACATAGCCTCTCCTTTCCCAAACAGGCAGGTAATCGGTTAGGGATCTGACAACATAGGAGCTATCACTGTAGATTACCATTGGAGTTTGATCATCAGCTTCATTCAGCTGTAGGACCATTCTTACCGCTTCTATCTCTGCCCTTTGAGCTGAGAAATGACTCGGTAACTTGTGTTTTACCACTTGTCCTCGCTTGGAATAGAAAATTCCATATCCTGTGTGATAGTGTCCTTCCAGAAAAAATCTAGAACCGTCTACAAACACAGGTTCATCTGCGTCTTCCGACTGTCGTCTGAAGAGAGATGGACTTGGTTCATGGAACGTTTCTATGCAATCATGGGTTTGTCCTTCATACTGCATCAATTGAGGAAGAACATACTTGGCCTTATAATCTACCTCAATTTGATTTGGAGACAATGAGAGCAACCAATGGGCAAATCTCTGATGTGACACACCTGGGATGTTTTTCTCAAAGAGAAGTTTCAGTGTGGAATGTGGCGTTTGGAGAATAACCTTTTGGAACCCGATGATGTGTTGAGTGATTTTTATCGCAAAATACACTCCCACCAGGTGTCTTGCGCACACCTCAAACCCCCTCTCAACAGGTGAGATAAGCTTAGAGAAGTACCCCAAGATTCTCCATTCCCCCCCTTGCAGCTGCAGCAAAACCACAGAGACACTTGTCTCTGAAGTGTGTGCTTGAAGCGCAAAAGGTGCGTTCTTTTCCACCATACTTAACGCAGGTGCGTGTTGTAGATCATGTTTCAATTGTGTGAAGGCTTTTTCCTGTTCGACACTCCAGGGACCAAAATAATCATCATTGTCACCTTTTAAAAGATCATACAAAGGTCTGGCTTTGTCAGCAAAATTTTCAATGAAATCCCTTGAGTAATTTACAAGTCCTAAAAAATGTCTTAGTGCCTTGTGTGATGTTGGAATTGGAAGAGATGCAATTGCCTCTATTCTGTCCTGTAGGGGTCGCCGTTTACCTGGACTTAGCAGAACTCCTAAAAACCTGACCTCAGTCTGCATCAGCTTGACCTTTTTGGTATTCAGTTTTAAACCTGCGTCATGCAGCAGCTCAAACAATTCTGCAAGCAAGATCACGTGCATCTCCTCATCCTCCGTGCTCAACAAGATATCGTCCACATATTGCAATAAACATTCCGGACGAGAAAATTTCGACAAAACGTTCGCTAGCGCCTGATGAAAAATGCTTGGCGACATACTTGCCCCCTGAGGAAGACGACAGCATACATATTGCTGATCGAGGTGGTTGAATGCAAATCGATATTGGCAACTTTGCTCAATCTGTATACTGAAAAAACCATTACTGATATCCAACACTGAGAAATACCTTGCCTTAGCATCCAATCTCGACATCATGTCATGTGTATCAGCTACAATCGGTGCTACATTGGGAGTACACTTATTGAACATCCTCAAGTCCAACAACATCCTATAGCTACCATCGCTTTTCAGAACACACCACAATGGATTGTTACAGACAGAATTTGCCTTACGTATTACACCTTGAGCCAACAATTCCTGAATAATCTTAGACATCGGAGCAACTGACTCCGGAGGCAACTTATACTGACGCTGTGGAGGTGGGTCTCGGCCTTCAATTTTGACAACTACATCCTTCATTGTTCCAACCTCATTCCTGTACTGAGCCCATAAAGAAGGAAACCGCTGTACTAACTCAGTCAATACTTCATCACCACCAGTTTCAGGCCACAAATGATCTGCTGACACTACATCGGTCAAACAAATGGTCCCGACATGACTATATTCATCTGGATCAATAACTACCGCCTTACAACCGTTAGAATCTTTCCATACTGTTTTGTTACCCAAATCAATAATCCAGCCATGCTTTTCCATAAAATCAGTGCCAATTATATTCTCAGTATCCTGACAACACCAAATATCCATTTTCGTTTTAAAAAAACCAGGTATTTCCAAAGAAACATCCTGCGCTAAAGTCACCTTTGTTCCATTTTTACCACTGAAACCAACAATTGTGCATACAGGGGAATCTGGCTTTAAATGTAAATCAACATTTGTGACACTCAATTGCGCACCTGTATCAAGGAGAAATGTTACTTCCTGACCTTCAAGAGTTACCTTTAAAAATGGTCGACCACAGCTATCCATTGAAACTCGAGTGACGAATTCCAGTGGATGCAGCCTGGGGACCGGCTTTGCCAGTCAGGATGATGGAGAAGGGAGAAGAGCAGCAGGTGTCTTGCCCCTTCCATCCAATCCCTGTATGGACATTTCCCTTATCTGTCTGGTCAGAGGTGCATATGGTGATTGGTTATTTCTGTTGTCAGTATGAGTGGGCGTGTATGGTGATTGGTTATTTCTGTTGTCAGTATGAGTGGGCGTATATGGTGATTGGTTATTTCTGTTGTCAGTATGAGTGGGCGTGTATAAAGGTGGAGGTGCTGAAGATGGGGGAGGGGCACTGGATGTGTTTGGCATCAGTCCATTTTCCTTACCCAGCCTTTCCTCAGCTCCCGCCCTCAGGAATTTCTTGCATTCCCACTTCAGGTGTCCGGGTTGGCCGCAAAAAAAGCAGTGAATTGTGCTTTTCCTGTTACCCCCCCCCGAATTCTTGTTTTTAGAATTCAACACCGGTCTTTTGTTGTTTTTGATCTGTTTTTCCTGGGATACTAATGTGTCAGTGTTCCCTTCTATCATGGCTATTTTTGACTTTACCTGATTTTGCTTCATTCGTCTACGTATTCTATCAATAAATGATGTGGCCTCTTGTAGACTTTCCATTCTAGAAGCTATTTCGAATGAAGCAGGGTCCAAATATTTAAACTTTTTAACAAAGGCCTTGATCATGGAAGGCGGTTCTTGATCAGATCCGATTTCCATTATCAAACGATATCCTTGCTCGAATTTCACTAAGAATATGTATGGATCCTCCTGTATGTGTGTCATAAGGTTTTCTAACAATTCGACTGTTGGGGTAGACTCTCCTGTGGTAAAGAGAATCAACTGTCTCAGCCTATCTTCCCTTGTGTCATGGATCAGGTCATTGTGTTCGTCAGTCCTAGGTGTTGCTTGTAACCTTTTTGCCATGTGGGAGGGAAGCCATACCCTATAAATCTTGTTTCTCTGTTCATTTGTTAGATTATATTTATCGGAATGTGACTCAAAAATGTCCGCATTATGGAAGGCGTCCATTTTATCATCATATTTCGGTATGTCCTTAATGATTTTCATTAATTGGTCATGGATTTTAATGTTAAGACGGGCAGCCTTATCATGTAACTTCTTTTTCCGAAGTTCCTCCTCATTCAGAGTCTCGTCCTCGGCCGTATCCAGCCTGTCCGGTACGTCTGAACCTAAACCTGATGCAGGTGACTGGGAAGCATCTGTCTTGTTCTGTCTCGTATTAACAGATACATATTTAATATCTTTCCGTAGTTTTGATATTAAATCTGCTCTTGTTTCCAACTGATCCTCCAGATGTTCGATATGTTCTGCTAATATCGAACAATTTGGACAATCTGTTGCTTCTGAATCTGTGACGTGTGTGTCTGTTGTATTGGACGTGCCTGTTGTTCTGGGTGTGTCAGTCACCATGCAGATAGTGTGTGCATATGGCTGTGCCCCACCCACCATGGAGTTGTAAGTGTATACCATACCCAATACATTCTGTATCTTTTTCTGTAACCGATTCACAGTAAAAAACTTTTTATCTATCTTAGTATTCTCAAGTTCACATTGCCGGTACAGATTTGACCATAACTGTGCGTCACTATGTGTATGATCAAAAGAATACTCTACATGACAGTTACTAGAATAATCATGAATAAAATCCATTTCTCACCAATATGTGATGCTTGTCCTTGAATGGCTTCAACCGTCTTATGGATGGATGGTCCTGAGATGGCTTCAACCGTCTTATGGATGGATGGTCCTGGAATGGCTTTGACACATACGACCTCCGTGCAGCTTGTCATGTTAACCCTCTCTTAGGTTCTGATGTGGACACAGTGTATCGTCGTTCGCCTGCAGCTTGGACAGAGAGTTTTACTCACTGACCCCCCCTCTCGGACAAAGGGCAGGGAATGACGTGAGAAGAAAAAAAAAGAGTCCTACTGCAAGAATAGGCAGCGTGAAAAAAATCACCTCTCACAGAAAACAGCTGTGTTTCACAATCATTCAGGCTGGTGCTCGCCAAATGTTAAATAATGGGTTTATGGCGACAACTGCATAGCCAGTATATAAATGATTGGAGCGAAGATAGGTCAAAAACATATTATGAATTTATTCAGATAAGAGTTGGAGGGTTACAGTCATTAGAGAAAAATAACTGTCTTGGCTTGAGTTAATAGATGGAGACAGATAGGAAAAAATAACAGTTCATATATCTTACATCGCTGTAGTGTGTAGGCCGTCTCGGGATGGTCTGTAGATGGTCTGGTCGGATGAGTCCGTCTTTCTCCTCCCTCCTTCTGCCTCTCCCTCCTTCTGCCTACCTTTGAAGTGTGGGCTTCTTTTATAACCCAAACCCCTCCTCCTTGATTATCCTTATCTCTTTACATGGTAACACAAAAAGTAACTATCCTAATTTAGTTAAGCATTACATCATGTCACGTGGTACGTTTTACCCGCGAAATAAGTGTACTTGCGCACTAGAGACTTGTAACAAAACCTACTTCAACTTATTTATAAACCTTTGAAGCTCGCTGAACTTTGACCTTAGAGTAACAGTAAGACGTTTCTCATAGCTATTTCAGCTCTTAGCCCAACATTCTAAACAGAATATAGCACTACTTTGACAACTTTGACAAACAATGTCAGATGGCTTTGATGAACAACTAGCAGATGACTTTGGTTCTACAATGTCAAAAACCTTGGTTAGCATTTTCCAACTCACAGGCATCCTTAAAGGGATGGGGAAATATACATATATTTATGAATATATGTAATTCAGTCTATGAATCAATCTCCATAAACTCACTATTTTACAGGTACTCCGCTGCCATCACTCTGAGTCCTCGACATCACCTGAGGGAGGGGACGCGGCGCTCACACGGGACTCCTGGCTGCCCCTTAACTTGGCATCCAGCGCGAACCACCCCCTCTCCCCACAGTGCCGGATGTACTGAACTATGTCGCCCGGCATCAGGTTACGACCGGGGTGCTCCTCTGGCAGGTGAGCATTCACATCCCGCCGGGCTATAAACACTTCGGCCTCCAGGCCCGGTTCATAAATAAATCCATAGCCCCGGCGAACATCAAACCGCCTCACCTGCCCTTCATACAGCGGGCCCCGGACCCGGAAGGTAGCTTGTCTCAGGCTCTCCTTCTCCCGGATCGTACGGGCCACCATCTCCGCCTTCTTTCTTTCTCTCTCACCGATTTCCAGGCCCAACGGTACCGGCTCCCTGTCCCAGTACGGCGCTGCTGCGAGCTCCGGCGCACGGGTCGGGCCCCGAGAGACCTGTTGGACATTGCCCACTGCTGGTAATCTGGGCGACAGGTCCCGCGGTGACTTGGCCTTGGACGCCGCCTTGCAGCGGCAACCCGGCGCAACCTCAGCCGAGGTGTGGGGAATGGGCACAGGGGCTTTCCTCTGCTGGGCCTTCGGCATGGAGCGGGCTGTCGGCTCCGGCTCGGGGACTTTCTCGGGGGACGCCTCCAGTTCGGTTTTCGGGGCTTTCCATGGCAGCACCTCCGGTCGACTACGGGCTCCGGATACAGGTCGGCCCGCCGGGGCGGACACGCTGGGTATCGCTACCGGTTGCGGTGGTAGCGGGCCTAGTGGCGTGGTCACGGCTTCCGAGACGGGTGGCGAGGGAGGCAGCAGGGCGAGAGGGTTTAGACCGGGTCCCGCAGCCGCGATGACCGGCCCTTCAAGGGCATCGGGGCGTGGGTCACTCACCCTCCCTTCCTCAGCTTCCTCCTCGCGTCTCCGCACGGCCGCTATAACCTCCGCCATGTCGGTCTCCCACTCCTCCATGAGGAGCTGAATTTTGACCTGCAGCCTCTGGTAGAGCTGCGCGGTCCGGACTTCCACCCACGCCGCGGTTCCAGGCGCGGGGGCTACGGTGCGTCGGGTCGGCATCCACATGTTGCTGGCGGCTTCTCCCAGGAACAAGATGGCTGCAGAGTCCTGGCGTCCCCGCTTTTATAGCCGCGGCTACATGCGACCAGTCGCCATTTCGTCCCCCTTAGCCTTTTTTTCCGGCCCCTCCTCTATCGGGGCGGGGTTTTGGCCTTCGCGCCTCCACTACTCGAGAAGACGCTCGAGCGGGAACTTTTCGCGCCAAAGATGGCGACTTCCGAAATTTTTCGGCTGGACACCTCCGGCGGTCACAAGGCGCACCTCTACCCAACGGCAGAGCGGTAAGATCCTGTTCGTGACGCCAAGTTGTCGCGGGCGGAGGAGGGGACGCCGCGCTCTCCCACTGCTCGGGTCCGGCTGCCGCGGCCTGCTGCTGCTCGGTGGCTCGAGCGATGGGCCGGATCCCGGGGACTCGAGCGGCGCTCCTCGCCCGTGAGTGAAAAGGGATTGGTTTTTGGGATTGTTTATTGTCCGTGACGCCACCCACGGTTGTGGTGATTGTGTGGACACCACCGCTGCTCTGTATGGGGATCCCGGGAGCGGTGACAGGGAGCAGCAAAGTTGTTGGTTCTTCCCTCCGTGGGTAGGGGGGTAGTTGTCCCGGGGCCCAGTGATGAGGTGGGTGATGAGGGATGGCGGGGCCGGTGCAGGGCTTGGTGGGGTGCAGGGACGCGGGGGCAGCGCTGTGCCTCACGGCACTGTGGTATTCACTCAGCCTGAGACGATGACACAGTTCTCGGTAAAACACACGGCTGGAAAGACGGTTCCCACGGACGGCTGCACTTGCTTTTCCCCAGTAGTTGACGGTGACGGTCCCTTTTCCTGCACCTAAGATGATGTTGGTAGCGATGGGTTCCCACCGGTTGGACTGTTGCCTTCAATCGGGACTTGGTTGTTGGGAGACCCAGAGGTCCCCTTCACTGATGGATTTGGCAAATTCACGGCGACTCCTAGCATTGCCGGGATCCGAAAGGCCCCTGCCAATGGTGCTGGCTTCTCTTCGTATACCGCTCCGGTACCGCCGGGCCACCACCCGTCCGCGGTCCTTTCGGCAACCTCCAAGCAGCCTCTCCTGCAGACGGTCACCGCCGTCTGCTAACCTTGCTGTTTTCAGTCCGGGGCACACACCTGGACCAACTTCAGGCTTTCACTGTCACTTTTTCTGTCACTACTCTCACTGTCCTCCTTCTACTTCCTCCTCCTAAACTCATCTGCCTGGTTTTCCCCGCCTCCAGGGCTGTGAACTCCTCGGTGGGTGGAGCCAACCGCCTGGCCCACCCCCTCGTGTGGACATCAGCCCCTGGAGAGGAAGGCAACAAGGATTTTTGTGTAGCTTTAGTGTACCTATCTGGGGTGTAGGGTGTGGTGGTGTCATGACCTGTGACCCCTGGCTTGCCCAGGGCGTCACACATGGTTGATAATTCCAGTAGTTACATCATGTCCGGTTTGGGCTGGTGGAGCGAGCATTCTATGGGATATTGTCCTCCCCGGCATCTATAGCCGGTCTCTTACAGGATTGGCTGGAAAGTCTATTGTCTTATTGATGGTGGACATTTTGATGTGCTACTAGGCTAGGAAGGTCTTTCTTGCAGGTAATAAACTACCGTATAGCCTAGGAAGGGAAGACATACATATCATACAGAATATATATATATATATATATATATATATATATATATATATATAGGATGTCCTTCTCCTTTTCTTTACAGAACTGGCTGATTTGTGCCTTATGTATCAAAACGTGGACACCGCCATCACCAGGTCCTACTCCCTCCTGATTTCTTTTGTCGGAAATGCTAAGCATTAGATGCAAATCTAAAGCCCGCTTTACACGCTGCAATATATCTTATGATGTGTCGGCGGGGTCACGTCGTAAGTGACGCACATCCGGCATCGTTAGTTACATTGTAGCATGTGAAACCTACGTGCGATTGCGATTGAACGTTAAACCGTTGATGGCATGCACGTCATTCAATTACTAAAAATTGAACGTCCGGTTATTCAATGTTCCCGAGGCAGCGCACATCGCAGTGTGTGACACCCCAGGAACGATGAACAGATCTTACCTGCATCCTGCGGCTCCCGCCGGCAATGCGGAAGGAAGGAGGTGGGCGGGATGTTTACGTCCCGCTCATCTCCGCCCCTCCGCTTCTATTGGCCGGCGGCTGTGTGATGTCGCTGTGATGCCGAACGTCCCTCCCACTCCAGGAAGTGGAGGTTCACCGCCCACAGCGAGGACATATGGAAGGTAAGTGCGTGTGACAGGAAATAATCGTTTGTGCGACACGATCAACAAATTGAACATGCCACACATACGATGGGGCGTGTCACATCGCATACGATATCGTATGTGAAATTGTAAGGTGTAAAGCAGGCTTTACATTGTGAGAATAGGTGCTTGCTCCTTGGAGCCTTTAGCCCTATCAGGGTCTGGGGGAACCTTGCTTTCATCGGGATAACATTGTTTGTCATAATTATATTTCCATCTTTAGATCTGAAAAGGTTATTTGGGAATTTTGGCCTGCATCGATCCCTCCATCTGATATCGGCACAGTACCCTGATATTGTAGAATCAGGCAGTGTCATGTGCTCCCAGTCTGGATAATGACAGACATAATTTCCTCCATTACAGGACCTAGTCCTAGTGTGGCATCATTTCTCCCTCTGGCTGCATTATATTGAGGATCTGTTGAAAGATTATCCCTGATTGACAACATTAGTCTATTTGTGAGTGATATACAAACCAATAGATATAGATAATTGAAACAGTGTAGTCTCGCGAGCATCATACATATTTTTATATATTTTTTTCTTTTTTAGGTGTCGTACTGAGGACTTATTATAATTAATCCCCTGATGATCCCCCTTTTATTGCGTTAGTAGGGGTGAAACGCGTCGGGAGAGTTGAGGGTGTCTGTAAGATAAGTAGACCTCCCGACTCTTACCTAACAACTAATATATATTGTTCCTGAACTAGAGAAACTAATATTATTAGGGAACTATATTACATATCTAACGCATAAATGGTCGCTTGTATGTTTGTGGTTCCGTCTATATCACAGTTTATACACTTGGTCTCTGGTGGTGGTTGCCCCTACTAGAGAGAAATAGGGGTAGAGAGGGTGAGCCATCTGGAGCGGGGGGTTTCCAAAAAATTGCCATCTGGTGCGGTCTAGCACTCACTGACACCTGCACTAGAGGTGGATTTCCTGATGGCGCTATGTTTTATGTGGAACGAGAGGATACTATAAGTGTTCCTTGTTTAATATCTATTAATAAAATATATTTTTTTAGAGGTAGTTTTTTTGGTGGTGTATGCATATACAGAGCTACATGGGGGCTTCTGCTGTATATAGAGGGGCCGTGTATGGGGTCATACTGTATATAGGAGGCTATTTGGGGACTCATGCTGCATATACAGAGCTACATGGGGGCTTCTGCTGTATATAGAGGGGCCGTGTATGGGGTCATACTGTATATAGGAGGCTATTTGGGGACTCATGCTGCATATACAGAGCTACATGGGGGCTTATGCTGTGTATAGAAGTGCTATGAGGGGTTCCTGCAGTATAAAGTGTGCAATGTGGGGGCTTCTGCTGTATATAGAGGGGCCGTGTATGGGGTCATACTGTATATAGGAGGCTATATGGGGACTCTTGCTGCATATACAGAGCTACATGGGGGCTCATGCTGTGTATAGAAGTGCAATGAGGGGTTCCTGCTGTATAAAGTGTGAAATGTGGGGGCTTCTGCTGTGTATAGAGGGGCCGTGTATGGGGTCATACTGTATATAGGAGACTATATGGGGACTCATGCTGCATATACAGAGCTACATGGGGGCTCATGCTGTGTATAGAAGTGCTATGAGGGGTTCCTGCTGTATAAAGTGTGCAATGTGGGGGCTTCTGCTGTGTATAGAGGGGCCGTGTATGGGGTCATACTGTATATAGGAGGCTATTTGGGGACTCATGCTGCATATACAGAGCTACATGGGGGCTTCTGCTGTATATAGAGGGGCCGTGTATGGGGTCATACTGTATATAGGAGGCTATTTGGGGACTCATGCTGCATATACAGAGCTACATGGGGGCTCATGCTGTGTATAGAAGTGCTATGAGGGGTTCCTGCTGTATAAAGTGTGAAATGTGGGGGCTTCTGCTGTGTATAGAGGGGCCATGTATGGGGTCATACTGTATATAGGAGACTATATGGGGACTCATGCTGCATATACAGAGCTACATGGGGGCTCATGCTGTGTACAGAAGTGCTATGAGGGGTTCCTGCTGTATAAAGTGTGCAATGTGGGGGCTTCTGCTGTATATAGAGGGGCCGTGTATGGGGTCATACTGTATATGGGAGGCTATATGGGGACTCATGCTGCATATACAGAGCTACATGGGGGCTCATGCTGTGTATAGAAGTGCAATGAGGGGTTCCTGCTGTATAAAGTGTGAAATGTGGGGGCTTCTGCTGTATATAGAGGGGCCGTGTATGGGGTCATACTGTATATGGGAGGCTATATGGGGACTCATGCTGCATATACAGAGCTACATGGGGGCTCATGCTGTGTATAGAAGTGCTATGAGGGGTTCCTGCAGTATAAAGTGTGCAATGTGGGGGCTTCTGCTGTATATAGAGGGGCCGTGTATGGGGTCATACTGTATATAGGAGGCTATATGGGGACTCTTGCTGCATATACAGAGCTACATGGGGGCTCATGCTGTGTATAGAAGTGCAATGAGGGGTTCCTGCTGTATAAAGTGTGAAATGTGGGGGCTTCTGCTGTGTATAGAGGGGCCGTGTATGGGGTCATACTGTATATAGGAGACTATATGGGGACTCATGCTGCATATACAGAGCTACATGGGGGCTCATGCTGTGTACAGAAGTGCTATGAGGGGTTCCTGCTGTATAAAGTGTGCAATGTGGGGGCTTCTGCTGTGTATAGAGGGGCCGTGTATGGGGTCATACTGTATATAGGAGGCTATTTGGGGACTCATGCTGCATATACAGAGCTACATGGGGGCTCATGCTGTGTATGGAAGTGCTATGAGGGGTTCCTGCTGTATAAAGTGTGCAATGTGGGGGCTTCTGCTGTATATAGAGGGGCCGTGTATGGGGTCATACTGTATATAGGAGACTATATGGGGACTCATGCTGCATATACAGAGCTACATGGGGGCTCATGCTGTGTATAGAAGTGCTATGAGGGGTTCCTGCTGTATAAAGTGTGCAATGTGGGGGCTTCTGCTGTGTATAGAGGGGCCGTGTATGGGGTCATACTGTATATAGGAGACTATATGGGGACTCATGCTGCATATACAGAGCTACATGGGGGCTCATGCTGTGTATAGAAGTGCTATGAGGGGTTCCTGCTGTATAAAGTGTGAAATGTGGGGGCTTCTGCTGTGTATAGAGGGGCCATGTATGGGGTCATACTGTATATAGGAGACTATATGGGGACTCATGCTGCATATACAGAGCTACATGGGGGCTCATGCTGTGTATAGAAGTGCTATGAGGGGTTCCTGCTGTATAAAGTGTGCAATGTGGGGGCTTCTGCTGTGTATAGAGGGGCCGTGTATGGGGTCATACTGTATATAGGAGACTATATGGGGACTCATGCTGCATATACAGAGCTACATGGGGGCTCATGCTGTGTATAGAAGTGCTATGAGGGGTTCCTGCTGTATAAAGTGTGAAATGTGGGGGCTTCTGCTGTGTATAGAGGGGCCGTGTATGGGGTCATACTGTATATAGGAGACTATATGGGGACTCATGCTGCATATACAGAGCTACATGGGGGCTCATGCTGTGTATGGAAGTGCTATGAGGGGTTCCTGCTGTATAAAGTGTGCAATGTGGGGGCTTCTGCTGTATATAGAGGGGCCGTGTATGGGGTCATACTGTATATGGGAGGCTATATGGGGACTCTTGCTGCATATACAGAGCTACATGGGGGCTCATGCTGTGTATAGAAGTGCTATGAGGGGTTCCTGCTGTATAAAGTGTGCAATGTGGGGGCTTCTGCTGTATATAGAGGGGCCGTGTATGGGGTCATACTGTATATAGGAGACTATATGGGGACTCATGCTGCATATACAGAGCTACATGGAGGCTTATGCTGTGTATAGAAGTGCTATGAGGGGTTCCTGCTGTATAAAGTGTGCAATGTGGGGGCTTCTGCTGTATATAGAGGGGCCGTGTATGGGGTCATACTGTATATGGGAGGCTATATGGGGACTCTTGCTGCATATGCAGAGCTACATGGGGGCTCATGCTGTGTATAGAAGTGCTATGAGGGGTTCCTGCTGTATAAAGTGTGCAATGTGGGGGCTTCTGCTGTATATAGAGGGGCCGTGTATGGGGTCATACTGTATATAGGAGACTATATGGGGACTCATGCTGCATATACAGAGCTACATGGGGGCTCATGCTGTGTATAGAAGTGCTATGAGGGGTTCCTGCTGTATAAAGTGTGCAATGTGGGGGCTTCTGCTGTATATAGAGGGGCCGTGTATGGGGTCATACTGTATATAGGAGGCTATATGGGGACTCTTGCTGCATATACAGAGCTACATGGGGGCTCATGCTGTGTATAGAAGTGCTATGAGGGGTTCCTGCTGTATAAAGTGTGCAATGTGGGGGCTTCTGCTGTATATAGAGGGGCCGTGTATGGGGTCATACTGTATATGGGAGGCTATATGGGGACTCTTGCTGCATATGCAGAGCTACATGGGGGCTCATGCTGTGTATAGAAGTGCTATGAGGGGTTCCTGCTGTATAAAGTGTGCAATGTGGGGGCTTCTGCTGTATATAGAGGGGCCGTGTATGGGGTCATACTGTATATAGGAGGCTATATGGGGACTCTTGCTGCATATACAGAGCTACATGGGGGCTCATGCTGTGTATAGAAGTGCTATGAGGGGTTCCTGCTGTATAAAGTGTGCAATGTGGGGGCTTCTGCTGTATATAGAGGGGCCGTGTATGGGGTCATACTGTATATAGGAGGCTATATGGGGACTCATGCTGCATATACAGAGCTACATGGGGGCTCATGCTGTGTATAGAAGTGCTATGAGGGGTTCCTGCTGTATAAACTGTGCAATGTGGGGGCTTCTGCTGTGTATAGAGGGGCCGTGTATGGGGTCATACTGTATATAGGAGACTATATGGGGACTCATGCTGCATATACAGAGCTACATGGGGGCTCATGCTGTGTATAGAAGTGCTATGAGGGGTTCCTGCTGTATAAAGTGTGCAATGTGGGGGCTTCTGCTGTGTATAGAGGGGCCGTGTATGGGGTCATACTGTATATAGGAGGCTATATGGGGACTCATGCTGCATATGCAGAGCTACATGGGGGCTCATGCTGTGTATAGAAGTGCTATGAGGGGTTCCTGCTGTATAAAGTGTGCAATGTGGGGGCTTCTGCTGTATATAGAGGGGCCGTGTATGGGGTCATACTGTATATAGGAGGCTATATGGGGACTCATGCTGCATATACAGAGCTACATGGGGGCTCATGCTGTGTATAGAAGTGCTATGAGGGGTTCCTGCTGTATAAAGTGTGCAATGTGGGGGCTTCTGCTGTATATAGAGGGGCCGTGTATGGGGTCATACTGTATATAGGAGGCTATATGGGGACTCTTGCTGCATATACAGAGCTACATGGGGGCTCATGCTGTGTATAGAAGTGCAATGAGGGGTTCCTGCTGTATAAACTGTGCAATGTGGGGGCTTCTGCTGTATATAGAGGGGCCGTGTATGGGGTCATACTGTATATAGGAGGCTATATGGGGACTCATGCTGCATATACAGAGCTACATTGGGGCTCATGCTGTGTATAGAAGTGCTATGAGGGGTTCCTGCTGTATAAAGTGTGCAATGTGGGGGCTTCTGCTGTATATAGAGGGGGCCACGTGTGGACTCATACTGTATATAGGAGGATATGTGGGAGCTCTTGTTGTGTATTGGAAGCTATGTGGGGGCTCATGGTCTATTTATAGACTGTGTGGGGGCTCATGCTATATATAGACTGTGTGGGGCTCATACTGTATGTACAGTACCTTGCGAAAGTATTTAACCCCCTTGAATTTTTCACCTTTTCCCACATTTCAGGCTTCAAACATAAAGATAAAATGTGAATGTTCTGGTGAAGAATCTACAACAAGTGACACAATTGTGAAGAGGAAGGAAATTTATTGCTTATTTTAAACTTTTTTAAAAAAGAATAAACTGAAAATTGTGGCGTGCAATATTATTCATTCCCTGTAAGTGAATCCTTTGTAGCGCCCCCTTTTGCTGCGATTACAGCTGCAGTCTCTTGGGGTCTATCAGTTTTGCACATGGAGAGGTGAAATTCTCGCCCATTCTTCCTTTGTAAACAGCTGGGGCTGAGTGAGGTTGGATGGAGGCGTTTGTGAACAGCAGTTTTCAGCTCTTTCCACAGGTTCTCGATTGGGTTCAGGTCTGGACTGTGACTTGGCCATTCTAACACCTCAATACGTTTATTTGTGAACCATTCCATTGTAAATTTTGCTTTATGTTTGGGATCATTATCTTGTTGGAAGACAAATCTCCGTCCAGTCTCGGCTCTTTTGCAGACTCCAACAGGTTTTCTTCAAGAATGGTCCTGTATTTGGCTTCATCCATCTTCCCATCAATTGTAACCATCTTCCCTGTCCCTGCTGAAGAAAAGCAGGCCCAAACCATGAGGCTGCCACCACCATGTTTAACAGTGGGGATGGTGGGTTCAGGGTGATGAGCTGTGTTGCTTTAGCACCAAAAATATCGTTTGGCATTGTGCCCAAATAGTTCAATGCTGGTTTCCTCTGAGCAGAGCACCTTCTTCCACACGTTTGGTGTCTCCCGGTGGCTTGTGGCAAACTGTAAACAACACTGTTTATGGATCTCTTTGAGAAATGGCTTCTTCTCGTCACTCTTCCATAAAGGCCAGATTTGTGCAGTGTACGGCTGATTGTTGTGCTATGGACAGACTCTCCCACCTCAGCTGTAGATCTCTGCAGATCATCCAGAGGGATCCTGGGCCTCTTGTCTGCATCTGATCAGTCTTCTCCTTGTAGATAAAAAGAACCTGCAGACAAAAAAGCGCAATAGGGTCTTACCCTGACAGACAGGGGGTGATAAAGGAGATGATCCTACTCACCAAAGATGGTTGTGAAAGGCACAACTCCTGTAACAGCATAAATCCGGATCAAAGGCAGCAGTACCCCAGGTGGCTGATAACAGAGAGAAATTGTAGAATGGGGCTTTGTAAACCGCGCCAAAGATCACTGATGAAATCTTGGATTAATGTAAACTTTTTATTCTTGCACAGGTCTACGCGTTTCAGGAGACTCTGCTCCTTTCCTCAGGACTTCTGCTTGTGTGAGATGACAGTTTGGATTGTCGGCCGGGTCTTGGTAGATTTGCAGTGGTATGATGCTCCTTCCATTTCAATATGATCGCTTGCACAGGGCTCCTTGGGATGTGTAAAGTTGTGGAAATCGTTTTGTAACCAAATCCGGCTTTAAACTTCTCCACAACAGTATCCTGGACCTGCCTGTTGTGTTCCTTGGTCTTCATGATGCTGTCTGCGCTTTACACAGAACACTGAGCCTATCACAGAGCAGGGGCATTATACGGAGACTTGATTACACACAGGGGCTTATATTTATCATCATCAGTCATTTAGGACAACATTGCATCATTCACAGATCCTCAATCAACCTCTGGAGTGAGTTTGCTGCACTGAGAGTAAAGGGGATGAATAATATTGCACGCCACAATTTTCAGTTACATTGTGTGCAGAATTATTAGGCAAGTTGTATTTTAGCGTATTTTCTTTATTATTGATCAACAACTATGTTCTCAATCACCCAAAAGACTCATAAATATCAAAGCTTAATATTTTTGGCAGTTGGAGTGGAGGGTTTTAGATTTGGCTTCTTAGGAGGATCTGTTTGTGCAGGTGACTATTACTGTGCAGAATTATTAGGCAACTTAATAAAAACCAAATCTATTCCCATCTCACTTGTTTATTTTCACCAGGTAACCAATATAACTGCACATAATATAGAAATAAACATTTCTGACATGCAAAAACAAAATCCAAAAAATTAGTGACCATTATAGCCCCCTTTCTTTCTGATGACACTCAGCAGCCTCTATCCATAGATTCTGTCATTGCTTGATCTGTTTACCATCCACATTGCGTGCAGCAGCCACCGCAGCCTCCAGCCACCGCAGCCTCCAGCCACCGCAGCCTCCAGACACTGTTCTCCCTCCCTGTAGATCTCACATTTTATGAGGGACCACAGGTTCTCTATGGGGTTCAGATCAGGTGAACAAGGGGGCAATGTCATTATTTTTTCATCTTGCAGACCTTTACTGGCCAGCCACGCTGTGGAGTAGTTGGATGCATGTGATAGAGCATTGTCCTGCATGAAAATCATGTTTTCTTGAACGATAGCGACTTCTTCCTGTACCACTGCTTGAAGAAGTTGTCTTCCAGAAACTGGCAGTAGGTCTGGGAGTTGAGCTTCACTCCATCCTCAACCCGAAAAGGTCCCACAAGTTGATCTTTGATAATACCAGCCCATACCAGTGCCCACCTCCACCTTGCTGGCGTCTGAGTCGGAGTGGAGCTCTCTGCCCTTTACTGATCCAGCCTCTGGCCCATCCATCTGCCCATCAAGAGTCACTCTCATTTCATCATAAAACCTGTGAAGAATCAGTCTTCAGATATTTCTTGGCCCAGTCTTGACATTTTATCTCATGTTTCTTGGTCAGAGGTGGTGGTTTTCAGCCTTCCTTACCTTGGCCTGTCCCTGAGTGTGGCACACCTTGTGCTTTTTGATACTCCAGTAACGTTTCAGCTCTGAAATATGGCCAAACTGGTGGCAAATGGCATCTTGGCAGCTTCACGCTTGATTTTCCTCTATTCATGGGCAGTTATTTTGCGCTTTTTTGCCTAGCGCTTCTTGCGACCCTACTGGATATTTACCATGAAACGCTTGATTGTTCGGTGATCACGCTTCAAAATGTTGGCAATTTCAGGACTGCTGCGTCCCTCTGCAAGACATCTCACAACTGTGGAGTTTTCAGAGCCCGTCACATCTCTCTTCTGACCCATTTTGCCAAAGGAAGGGAAGTTGCCTAATAATTGCGCCCCCCTTATATAGGGTGTTGTGTCATTACACCGCACCCCTCCTCATTACAGAGAGGCACAGCACCGGAGTTACTTCATTGGTAGTTGGCTCTCAGCCTATACAGCTTGGAGTAGGACGACGTGTATAACAAGTGTCATGGGATCACAATACTCATCTGCCTAATAATTCTGCACACAGTGTTTATATTTTTTTAAAAAGTGTAAAATAAGCAATACATTTCCTTCCTCTTCACAATTGTGTCACTTGTTGATTCTTCACCAGAACATTCACATTTTTATCTTTATGTTTGAAGCCTGAAATGTAGGGAAAGGTTGAAAAATTCATGAGGCTGAATACTTTCACAAGGCTCTGTACATCGGGGCTGTAAACTGCCAGGGACGCGGCTGCTCCTAATCCGCCCCTGGTAGGTCACCTTGTGTCTATAATAGTCCGCAGGTTTATAAATACTTCATGATCTCAGTTGCTGTCCCTTGGACTCCGGCCAGTGCCAAGTGCTGGTAATGTGAGTTTCTTACAGCTAAATAAGGTCATGGTGGATTACGAGGGTGTGACGACTTATACAAGCAACATATTGTGCCTGTCATCATTGCATAAGAATGGCAGTGCTGAGTGTCAGAGCCGGCGTCCTCGTTATCATCGGCTCGTTTCACATTGCGGAATATTTCTCGTTCATTGAATTCTCTATCACTTTCTGTCTGACACATAAGAAGATTAGTGACAGGTCATGTCTTAAGTTCTATACTCACACTGGTCACGTCTTCAGTTCTAGGCTCACACTGGTCACGTCTTCAGTTCTAGGCTCACACTGGTCATGTCTTCAGCTCTAGGCTCACACTGGTCACGTCTTCAGTTCTAGACTCACACTGGTCACGTCTTCAGTTCTAGGCTCACACTGGTCACGTCCTCAGTTCTAGACTCACACTGGTCACGTCTTCAGTTCTAGGCTCACACTGGTCATGTCTTCAGTTCTAGGCTCACACTGGTCATGTCCTCAGTTCTAGGCTCACACTGGTCACGTCTTCAGCTCTAGGATCACACTGGTCATGTCTTCAGTTCTAGACTCACACTGGTCACGTCTTCAGTTCTAGACTCACACTGGTCACGTCTTCAGTTCTAGGCTCACACTGGTCATGTCCTCAGTTCTAGGCTCACACTGGTCACGTCTTCAGCTCTAGGATCACACTGGTCATGTCTTCAGTTCTAGACTCACACTGGTCACGTCTTCAGTTCTAGGCTCACACTGGTCATGTCTTCAGTTCTAGGCTCACACTGGTCACGTCTTCAGTTCTAGGCTCACACTGGTCATGTCCTCAGTTCTAGGCTCACACTGGTCATGTCTTCAGTTCTAGGCTCAAACTGGTCATGTCTTCAGTTCTAGGCTCACACTGGTCACGTCCTCAGTTCTAGGCTCACACTGGTCATGTCTTCAGTTCTAGACTCACACTGGTCATGTCTTCAGTTCTAGGCTCACACTGGTCACGTCTTCAGTTCTAGGCGCACACTGGTCACGTCTTCAGTTCTAGGCTCACACTGGTCATGTCTTCAGTTCTAGGCGCACACTGGTCACGTCTTCAGTTCTAGGCGCACACTGGTCACGTCTTCAGTTCTAGGCTCACACTGGTCACGTCTTCAGCTCTAGGATCACACTGGTCATGTCTTCAGTTCTAGACTCACACTGGTCACGTCTTCAGTTCTAGGCTCACACTGGTCATGTCCTCAGTTCTAGGCTCACACTGGTCATGTCTTCAGTTCTAGGCTCAAACTGGTCATGTCTTCAGTTCTAGGCTCACACTGGTCACGTCCTCAGTTCTAGGCTCACACTGGTCATGTCTTCAGTTCTAGACTCACACTGGTCATGTCTTCAGTTCTAGGCTCACACTGGTCACGTCTTCAGTTCTAGGCACACACTGGTCACGTCTTCAGTTCTAGGCGCACACTGGTCACGTCTTCAGTTCTAGGCTCACACTGGTCATGTCTTCAGTTCTAGGCGCACACTGGTCACGTCTTCAGTTCTAGGCGCACACTGGTCACGTCTTCAGTTCTAGGCTCACACTGGTCACGTCTTCAGTTCTAGGCGCACACTGGTCACGTCTTCAGTTCTAGGCTCACACTGGTCATGTCTTCAGTTCTAGGCGCACACTGGTCACGTCTTCAGTTCTAGGCTCACACTGGTCATGTCTTCAGTTCTAGGCGCACACTGGTCACGTCTTCAGTTCTAGGCTCACACTGGTCACATCTTCAGTTCTAGACTCACACTGGTCATGTCTTCAGTTATAGGCTCACACTGGTAATGTACTCAGTTCTAGGCTCACACTGGTCACGTCTTTAGTTC
Source organism: Anomaloglossus baeobatrachus (assembly GCF_048569485.1). NCBI lineage: Eukaryota > Metazoa > Chordata > Amphibia > Anura > Aromobatidae > Anomaloglossus > Anomaloglossus baeobatrachus. The sequence continues at coordinate 1,181,191 of NC_134358.1, read as the reverse complement.
TAGGCTCACACTGGTCACGTATTCAGTTCTAGGCTCACACTGGTCATGTCTTCAGTTCTAGGCTCACACTGGTCACGTCATCAGTTCTAGGCTCACACTGGTCACGTCTTCAGTTCTAGGCTCACACTGGTCACGTCTTCAGTTCTAGGCTCACACTGGTCACGTCTTCAGTTCTAGGCTCACACTGGTCATGTCTTCAGTTCTAGGCTCACACTGGTCACGTCTTCAGTTCTAGGCTCACACTGGTCACGTCTTTAGCTCTAGGCTCACACTGGTCACGTATTCAGTTCTAGGCTCACACTGGTCATGTCCTCAGTTCTAGGCTCACACTGGTCACGTCTTTAGCTCTAGGCTCACACTAGTCACGTATTCAGTTCTAGGCTCACACTGGTCATGTCTTCAGTTCTAGGCTCACACTGGTCACGTCTTCAGTTCTAGGCTCACACTGGTCATGTTTTCAGTTCTAGGCTCACACTGGTCATGTCTTCAGTTCTAGGCTCACATTGGTCACGGTTTCAGTTCTAGGCTCACACTGGTCACGTCTTCAGTTCTAGGCTCACACTGGTCATGTCTTCAGTTCTAGGCTCACACTGGTCACGTCTTCAGTTCTAGGCTCACACTGGTCACGTCTTCAGTTCTAGGCTCACACTGGTCACGTCTTCAGTTCTAGGCTCACACTGGTAATGTACTCAGTTCTAGGCTCACACTGGTCACGTCTTTAGTTCTAGGCTCACACTGGTCACGTATTCAGTTCTAGGCTCACACTGGTAATGTACTCAGTTCTAGGCTCACACTGGTCACGTCTTTAGTTCTAGGCTCACACTGGTCACGTCTTCAGTTCTGTGCTCACACTGGTCACGTCTTTAGCTCTAGGCTCACACTGGTCACGTATTCAGTTCTAGGCTCACACTGGTCATGTCCTCAGTTCTAGGCTCACACTGGTCACGTCTTTAGCTCTAGGCTCACACTGGTCACGTATTCAGTTCTAGGCTCACACTGGTCATGTCTTCAGTTCTAGGCTCACACTGGTCACGTCTTCAGTTCTAGGCTCACACTGGTCATGTTTTCAGTTCTAGGCTCACACTGGTCATGTCTTCAGTTCTAGGCTCACACTGGTCACGGTTTCAGTTCTAGGCTCACACTGGTCACGTCTTCAGTTCTAGGCTCACACTGGTCATGTCTTCAGTTCTAGGCTCACACTGGTCACGTCTTCAGTTCTAGGCTCACACTGGTCATGTCTTCAGTTCTAGGCTCACACTGGTCATGTCTTCAGTTCTAGGCTCACACTGGTCACGGTTTCAGTTCTAGGCTCACACTGGTCACGTCTTCAGTTCTAGGCTCACACTGGTCATGTCTTCAGTTCTAGGCTCACACTGGTCACGTCTTCAGTTCTAGGCTCACACTGGTCATGTCTTCAGTTCTAGACTCACACTGGTCACGTCTTCAGTTCTAGGCTCACACTGGTCATGTCTTCAGTTGTAGACTCACACTGGTCACGTCTTCAGTTCTAGGATCACACTGGTCACATCTTTAGTTCTAGGCTCACACTGGTCACGTCTTCAGTTCTAGGCGCACACTGGTCATGTCTTTAGCTCTAGGCTCACACTGGTCACGTATTCAGTTCTAGGCTCACACTGGTCATGTCTTCAGTTCTAGGCTCACACTGGTCACGTCTTCAGTTCTAGGCTCACACTGGTCATGTTTTCAGTTCTAGGCTCACACTGGTCATGTCTTCAGTTCTAGGCTCACACTGGTCACGGTTTCAGTTCTAGGCTCACACTGGTCACGTCTTCAGTTCTAGGCTCACACTGGTCATGTCTTCAGTTCTAGGCTCACACTGGTCACGTCTTCAGTTCTAGGCTCACACTGGTCATGTCTTCAGTTCTAGGCTCACACTGGTCATGTCTTCAGTTCTAGGCTCACACTGGTCATGGTTTCAGTTCTAGGCTCACACTGGTCACGTCTTCAGTTCTAGGCTCACACTGGTCATGTCTTCAGTTCTAGGCTCACACTGGTCACGTCTTCAGTTCTAGGCTCACACTGGTCATGTCTTCAGTTCTAGACTCACACTGGTCACGTCTTCAGTTCTAGGCTCACACTGGTCATGTCTTCAGTTCTAGACTCACACTGGTCACGTCTTCAGTTCTAGGATCACACTGGTCACATCTTTAGTTCTAGGCTCACACTGGTCACGTCTTCAGTTCTAGGCGCACACTGGTCATGTCTTCAGTTCTAGGCGCACACTGGTCACGTCTTCAGTTCTAGGCTCACACTGGTCACGTCTTCAGCTCTAGGCGCACACTGGTCACGTCTTCAGCTCTAGGCTCACACTGGTCACGTCTTCAGTTCTAGGCGCACACTGGTCACGTCTTCAGTTCTAGGCTCACACTGGTCACGTCTTCAGCTCTAGGCGCACACTGGTCACGTCTTCAGCTCTAGGCTCACACTGGTCACATCTTTAGCTCTAGTCTCACACTGGTCACGTCTTAAGTTCTAGGCTCACACTGGTCACGTCTTCAGTTCTAGACTCACACTGGTCACGTCTTCAGTTCTAGGCGCACACTGGTCACGTCTTCAGTTCTAGGCGCACACTGGTCACGTCTTCAGCTCTAGGCTCACACTGGTCACATCTTTAGCTCTAGTCTCACACTGGTCACGTCTTAAGTTCTAGGCTCACACTGGTCACGTCTTCAGTTCTAGACTCACAATGGTCACTTCTTCAGTTCTAGGCTCACACTGGTCATATCTTTAGCTCTAGGCTCACACTGGTCACGTCTTCAGTTCTAGGCTCACACTGGTCACGTCGTCAGCTCTAGGCTCACACTGGTCACGTCTTCAGCTCTAGGCGCACACTGGTCACGTCTTCAGTTCTAGGCTCACACTGGTCACGTCTTCAGTTCTAGGCTCACACTGGTCACGTCGTCAGCTCTAGGCTCACACTGGTCACGTCTTCAGCTCTAGGCGCACACTGGTCATGTCTTCAGTTCTAGGCGCACACTGGTCACGTCTTCAGTTCTAGGCTCATACTGGTCTCGTTATCAGTTCTAGGCTCACAATGGTCATGTCTTCAGTTCTAGGCTCACACTGGTCACGTCTTCAGTTCTAGGCTCACACTGGTCATGTCTTCAGCTCTAGGGTCACACTGGTCATGTCTTCAGTTCTAGGCTCACACTGGTCACGTCTTCAGCTCTAGGCGCACACTGGTCACGTCTTCAGCTCTAGGCTCACACTGGTCATATCTTCAGTTCTAGGCTCACACTAGTCATGTCTTCAGTTCTAGGCGCACACTGGTCATGTCTTCAGTTCTAGGCGCACACTGGTCACGTCTTCAGTTCTAGGCTCACACTGGTCACGTTTTCAGTTCTAGGCTCACACTGGTCACGTCTTCAGTTCTAGGCTCACACTGGTCATGTCTTCAGTTCTAGGATCACACTGGTCACGTCTTAAGTTCTAGGCTCACACTGGTCACGTCTTCAGCTCTAGGCACACACTGGTCACGTCTTCAGCTCTAGGCTCACACTGGTCACATCTTTAGCTCTAGTCTCACACTGGTCACGTCTTAAGTTCTAGGCTCACACTGGTCACGTCTTCAGTTCTAGACTCACACTGGTCACGTCTTCAGTTCTAGGCTCACACTGGTCATATCTTTAGCTCTAGGCTCACACTGGTCACGTCTTCAGTTCTAGGCTCACACTGGTCACGTCGTCAGCTCTAGGCTCACACTGGTCACGTCTTCAGCTCTAGGCGCACACTGGTCATGTCTTCAGTTCTAGGCGCACACTGGTCACGTCTTCAGTTCTAGGCTCACACTGGTCACGTCTTCAGCTCTAGGCGCACACTGGTCACGTCTTCAGCTCTAGGCTCACACTGGTCACGTCTTCAGCTCTAGGCGCACACTGGTCATGTCTTCAGTTCTAGGCGCACACTGGTCACGTCTTCAGTTCTAGGCTCACACTGGTCACGTCTTCAGCTCTAGGCGCACACTGGTCACGTCTTCAGCTCTAGGCTCACACTGGTCACATCTTTAGCTCTAGTCTCACACTGGTCACGTCTTAAGTTCTAGGCTCACACTGGTCACGTCTTCAGTTCTAGACTCACACTGGTCACGTCTTCAGTTCTAGGCGCACACTGGTCACGTCTTCAGTTCTAGGCGCACACTGGTCACGTCTTCAGCTCTAGGCTCACACTGGTCACATCTTTAGCTCTAGTCTCACACTGGTCACGTCTTAAGTTCTAGGCTCCCACTGGTCACGTCTTCAGTTCTAGACTCACACTGGTCACGTCTTCAGTTCTAGGCTCACACTGGTCATATCTTTAGCTCTAGGCTCACACTGGTCACATCTTCAGTTCTAGGCTCACACTGGTCACGTCGTCAGCTCTAGGCTCACACTGGTCACGTCTTCAGCTCTAGGCGCACACTGGTCACGTCTTCAGTTCTAGGCTCACACTGGTCACGTCTTCAGTTCTAGGCTCACACTGGTCACGTCGTCAGCTCTAGGCTCACACTGGTCACGTCTTCAGCTCTAGGCGCACATTGGTCATGTCTTCAGTTCTAGGCGCACACAGGTCACGTCTTCAGTTCTAGGCTCATACTGGTCTCGTTATCAGTTCTAGGCTCACACTGGTCATGTCTTCAGTTCTAGGCTCACACTGGTCACGTCTTCAGTTCTAGGCTCACACTGGTCATGTCTTCAGCTCTAGGGTCACACTGGTCATGTCTTCAGTTCTAGGCTCACACTGGTCACATCTTTAGCTCTAGGCTCACACTGGTCACGTCGTCAGCTCTAGGCTCACACTGGTCACGTCTTCAGCTCTAGGCGCACACTGGTCACGTCTTCAGTTCTAGGCTCACACTGGTCACGTCTTCAGCTCTAGGCTCACACTGGTCACGTCTTCAGTTCTAGGCTCACACTGGTCACGTCTTCAGCTCTAGGCTCACACTGGTCACATCTTTAGCTCTAGTCTCACACTGGTCACGTCTTCAGCTCTAGGCGCACACTGGTCATGTCCTCAGCTATAGGCTCACACTGGTCATGTCTTCAGTTCTAGGCTCACACTGGTCACGTCTTCAGTTCTAGGCTCACACTGGTCATGTCTACAGCTCTAGGCTCACACTGGTCACGTCTTCAGTTCTAGGCTCACACTGGTCATGTCTTCAGTTCTAGGCTCACACTGGTCATATCTTCAGTTCTAGGGTCACACTGGTCATGTCTTCAGTTCTAGACTCACACTGGTCATGTCTTCAGTTCTAGGCTCACACTGGTCATGTCTTCAGTTCTAGGCTCACACTGGTCATGTCTTCAGCTCTAGGCTCACACTGGTCATGTCTTCAGTTCTAGGCTCACACTGGTCATGTCTTCAGCTCTAGGCTCACACTGGTTATGTCTTCAGCTCTAGGCTCACACTGGTCATGTCTTCAGTTCTAGGCTCACACTGGTCACGTCTTCAGTTCTAGGCTCACACTGGTCACGTCTTCATTTCTAGGCTCACACTGGTCATGTCTTCAGTTCTAGGCTCACACTGGTCATGTCTTAATTTCTAGGCTCACACTGGTCATGTCTTCAGTTCTAGGCTCACACTGGTCATGTCTTCAGTTCTAGACTCACACTGGTCATGTCTTCAGTTCTAGACTCATACTGGTCATGTCTTCAGTTCTAGGCTCACACTGGTCACGTCTTCAGTTCTAGGCTCAAACTGGTCTCGTCTTCAGTTCTAGGCTCACACAGGTCACTTCTTTAATTCTAGGCTCACACTGGTCACGTCTTCAGCTCTAGACTCACACTGGTCATGTCTTCAGTTCTAGGCTCACACTGGTCACGTCTTCAGTTCTAGACTCACACTGGTCATGTCTTCAGTTCTAGGCTCACACTGGTCATGTCTTCAGTTCTAGGCTCACACTGGTCATGTCTTCAGTTCTAGGCTCACACTGGTCACGTCTTCAGTTCTAGGCTCACACTGGTCATGTCTTCAGCTCTAGGCTCACACTGGTCACGTCTTCAGTTCTAGGCTCACACTGGTCATATCTTCAGTTCTAGGCTCACACTGGTCATGTCTTCAGTTCTAGACTCACACTGGTCATGTCTTCAGCTCTAGGCTCACACTGGTCATGTCTTCAGTTCTAGGCTCACACTGGTCATGTCTTCAGTTCTAGGCTCACACTGGTCATGTCTTCAGCTCTAGGCTCACACTGGTCATGTCTTCAGTTTTAGGCTCACACTGGTCATGTCTTCAGCTCTAGGCTCACACTGGTTATGTCTTCAGCTCTAGGCTCACACTGGTCATGTCTTCAGTTCTAGGCTCACACTGGTCACGTCTTCAGTTCTAGGCTCACACTGGTCACATCTTCAGTTCTAGGCTCACACTGGTCATGTCTTCAGTTCTAGGCTCACACTGGTCATGTCTTAAGTTCTAGGCTCACACTGGTCATGTCTTCAGTTCTAGATTCACACTGGTCATGTCTTCCGTTCTAGGCTCATACTGGTCACGTCTTCAGTTCTAGGCTCATACTGGTCTCGTTATCAGTTCTAGGCTCACACAGGTCACTTCTTCAGTTCTAGGCTCACACTGGTCACGTCTTCAGTTCTAGACTCACACTGGTCATGTCTTCAGTTCTAGGCTTACACTGGTCACGTCTTCAGTTCTAGACTCACACTGGTCACGTCTTCAGTTCTAGGCTCACACTGGTCATGTCTTCAGTTCTAGGCTCACACTGGTCACGTCTTCAGTTCTAGGCTCACACTGGTCATGTCTTCAGTTCTAGGCTCACATTGGTCATGTCTTCAGCTCTAGGCTCACACTGGTCATGTCTTCAGTTCTAGGCTCACACTGGTCACGTCTTCAGTTCTAGGCTCACACTGGTCACGTCTTCAGTTCTAGACTCACACTGGTCACGTCTTCAGTTCTAGGCTCACACTGGTCATGTCTTCAGTTCTAGGCTCAAACAGGTCATGTCTTCAGTTCTAGGCTCACACTGGTCACGTCCTCAGCTCTAGGCTCACACTGGTCATGTCTTCAGTTCTAGGCTCACACTGGTCATGTCTTCAGTTCTAGGCTCACACTGGTCATGTCTTCAGCTCTAGGCTCACACTGGTCACGTCCTCAGCTCTAGGCTCACATTGGTCACGTCTTAAGTTCTAGGCTCACACTGGTCACTTCTTCAGTTCTAGGCTCACACTGGTCATGTCTTCAGTTCTAGGCTCACACTGGTCATGTCTTCAGTTCTAGGCTCACACTGGTCACGTCTTCAGCTCTAGGCTCACACTGGTCATGTCTTCATTTCCAGGCTCACACTGGTCACGTCTTCAGCTCTAGGCTCACACTGGTCATGTCTGCAGTTCTAGGCTCACACTGGTCACGTCTTCAGCTCTAGGCTCACACTGGTCATGTCTTCATTTCTAGGCTCACACTGGTTATGTCTTCAGTTCTAGGCTCACACTGGTTATGTCTTCAGTTCTAGGCTCACACTGGTCATGTCTTCAGCTCTAGGCTCACACTGTTCATGTCTTCAGCTCTAGGCTCACACTGGCCATGTCTTCAGTTCTAGGCTCACACTGGTCTCGTCTTCATTTCTAGGCTCACACTGGTTATGTCTTAAGCTCTAGGCTCACACTGGTCATGTCTTCAGTTCTAGGCTCACACTGGTCTCGTCTTCAGTTCTAGGCTCACTCTGGTCATGTCTTCAGTTCTAGGCTCACACTGGTTATGTCTTCAGTTCTAGGCTCACACTGGTCACGTCCTCAGCTCTAGGCTCACACTGGTCATGTCTTCAGTTCTAGGCTCACACTGGTCATGTCTTCAGTTCTAGGCTCACACTGGTCATGTCTTCAGCTCTAGGCTCACACTGGTCACGTCCTCAGCTCTAGGCTCACATTGGTCACGTCTTAAGTTCTAGGCTCACACTGGTCACGTCTTCAGTTCTAGGCTCACACTGGTCATGTCTTCAGTTCTAGGCTCACATTGGTCACGTCTTCAGTTCTAGACTCACACTGGTCACGTCTTCAGTTTTAGGCTCACACTGGTCACGTCTTCAGCTCTAGGCTCACACTGGTCATGTCTTCAGTTCTAGGCTCACACTGGTCACGTCTTCAGCTCTAGGCTCACACTGGTCATGTCTGCAGTTCTAGGCTCACACTGGTCACGTCTTCAGCTCTAGGCTCACACTGGTCATGTCTTCAGCTCTAGGCTCACACTGGTCACGTCTTCATTTCTAGGCTCACACTGTTCATGTCTTCAGCTCTAGGCTCACACTGGCCATGTCTTCAGTTCTAGGCTCACACTGGTTATGTCTTCAGTTCTAGGCTCACACTGGTCACGCCTTCATTTCTAGGCTCACACTGGTCACGTCTTCAGCTCTAGGCTCACACTGGTCACGTCTTTAGCTCTAGGCTCACACTGGTCACGTCTTTAGTTCTAGGCTCACACTGGTCACGTCTATAGCTCTAGGCTCACACTGGTCACGTCTTTAGTTCTAGACTCACACTGGTCATGCATTCTGCTCTAGGCTCACACTGGTCATGCATTCAGCTCTAGGCTCACACTGGTCACGTCTTCAGCTCTAGGCTCACAATGGTCACGACTTCAGCTCTAGGCTCACACTGGTCATGTCCTCAGCTATAGGCGCACACTGGTCACGTCCTCAGCTATAGGCTCACACTGGTCATGTCTTCAGTTCTAGGCTCACACTGGTCAAGTCTTCAGTTCTAGGCTCACATTGGTCATGTCTTCAGCTCTAGGCTCACACTGGTCATGTCTTCAGTTCTAGGCTCACACTGGTCATGTCTTCAGCTCTAGGCGCACACTGGTCATGTCTTCAGCTCTAGGCTCACATTGGTCATGTCTTCAGCTCTAGGCTCACATTGGTCATGTCTTCAGTTCTAGGCTCACATTGGTCATGTCTTCAGCTCTAGGCTCAGACTGGTCATGTCTTCAGTTCTAGGCTCACACTGGTCATGTCTTCATCTCTAGGCTCACACTGGTCACATCTTCAGTTCTAGGCTCACACTTGTCGCGTCTTCAGTTCTAGGCTCACACTCGTCATGTCTTCAGTTCTAGGCTCACACTGGTCAGGTACTCAGCTATAGGCTCACACTGGTCACGTCCCCAGCTATAGGCTCACACTGGTCATGTCTTCAGCTCTAGGCTCACACTGGTCACGTCTTGAGCTCTAGGCTCACACTAGTCACGTCTTCAGTTCTAGGCTCACACTGGTTATGTCTTCAGTTCTAGGCTCACACTGGTCAGGTCCTCAGCTATAGGCTCACACTGGTCACGTCCCCAGCTATAGGCTCACACTGGTCATGTCTTCAGTTCTAGGCTCACATTGGTCACGTCTTCAGTTCTAGGCTCACACTAGTCACGTCTTCAGTTTTAGGCTCACACTGGTTATGTCTTCAGTTCTAAGCTCATACTGGTCACATCTTCAGTTCTAGGCTCACACTGGTCACATTTTCAGTTCTAGGCTCACACTGGTCGCGTTTTCAGTTCTAGGCTCACATTCATCATGTCTTCAGTTCTAGGCTCACACTGGTCACGTCTTCAGCTCTAGGTTCACACTGGTCATGTCTTCAGTTCTAGGCTCACACTGGTCACGTCTTCAGTAGAGTTGAGCGCGGTTCGTGGTTCGTGGTTCTCCAGTTCTAGGCTCGAGTGATTTTGGGGCATGTTCTAGATCGAACTAGAACTCGAGCTTTTTGCAAAAGCTCGATAGTTCTAGAAACGTTCGAGAACGGTTCTAGCAGCAAAAAACAAGCTAAATCATAGCTTGGTTTCTGCTGTAATAGTGTAAGTCACTCCGTGAATCACACTATTATGACATTTCAGTGTATAGTGTGCGTGAACAGCGCCTTCAGATGACTGCTGTTTGTATAATGGCGATCGCCATTTTTTTTTTCCTTGTCTTCCTTCCCTAAGCGCGCGCGTCTTGTGGGGCGGGCCAGCATGTCAGCCAATCCCAGACACACACACAGCTAAGTGGACTTTGAGCCAGAGAAGCAACGGCATGTGTGATAGGATGTCCATGTCACATGTCCCTGCATTATAAAACCGGACACTTTCCTCCAGGACGCCATTATCTGCCTTCTGCGTCTTTGGTGTCAGACATCACTGTCGCAGCTCCGTCCTCCTGAGTCCTATAGCCGATACAGCTGTATACGCTCCATACACAGCGCTGGACAGCATAGGGATAGCACTTTATAGCAGTCCTTTTAAGGGCTCAAACCGGCAGGGTCAGAGCCATAGGTGACAGGTCCTGAAAACAGCCACAGCGTCTGTGTAGCCAAGGTCAGAGATTTCCTCCCTGCATTTCACCATTAGGAGGGAATAGAAAGGCAGGCTTCCATTCCTCTACCCAGACCCACAATCCTGGCACTGTACCCTCCTGTCCTCCGCACACTCCAACTCATTATAACTAAGCCATTATACTAGCAAACACTCAGTGTACCTAGTGGCATCCTAAACGTGGCTATTGGACTTTGCTATAGTCCCACTAGTGCAAAGACATTTGCAGCACCTCTGCCTGCATTGCACACTCCAACTCATTATAACTAAGCCATTATACTAGCAAACACTCAGTGTACCTAGTGGCATCCTAAACGTGGCTATTGGACTTTGCTATAGTCCCACTAGTGCAAAGACATTTGCAGCACCTCTACCTGCATTGCACACTCCAACTCATTATAACTAAGCCATTATACTAGCAAACACTCAGTGTACCTAGTGGCATCCTAAACGTGGCTATTGGACTTTGCTATAGTCCCACTAGTGCAAAGACATTTGCAGCACCTCTGCCTGCATTGCACACTCCAACTCATTATAACTAAGCCATTATACTAGCAAACACTCAGTGTACCTAGTGGCATCCTAAACGTGGCTATTGGACTTTTGTCTAGTCCCACTAGTGCAAAGACATTTGCAGAGTGCGTCTGCCTGCATTGCACACTCCAACTCATTATAACTAAGCCATTATACTAGCAAACACTCAGTGTACCTAGTGGCATCCTAAACATGGCTATTGGACTTTGCTATAGTCCCACTAGTGCAAAGACATTTGCAGAGCACGTCTGCCTGCATTGCACACTCCAACTCATTATAACTAAGCCATTATACTAGCAAACACTCAGTGTACCTAGTGGCATCCTAAACGTGGCTATTGGACTTTGCTATAGTCCCACTAGTGCAAAGACATTTGCAGAGCACGTCTGCCTGCATTGCACACTCCAACTTTTTTAAACTAAGGCATTTTACTAGCAAACACTCAGTGTACCTAGTGGCATCCTAAACGTGGCTATTGGACTTTGCTATAGTCCCACTAGTGCAAAGACATTTGCAGAGCACGTCTGCCTGCAATGCACACTCCAACTTTTTTAAACTCAGCCATTATACTAGCAAACACTCAGTGTACCTAGTGGCATCCTAAACGTGGCTATTGTACTTTTGTCAATTCACAGTATTGGAACGATATTTGCAGCACGTCTGCCTGCATTGCACACTCAAACTTTTTTAAACTCAGCCATTATACTAGCAAACACTCAGTGTACCTAGTGGCATCCTAAACGTGGCTATTGTACTTTTGTCAATTCACACTATTGGAACGATATTTGCAGCACGTCTGCCTGCATTGCACACTCAAACTTTTTTAAACTCAGCCATTATACTAGCAAACACTCACTGTACCTAGTGGCATCCTAAACGTGGCTATTGTACTTTTGTCTATTCACACTACTGCAAATCTATGTGCAGCACCTCTGCATGACAACCTCCTGCTCTGTTTTTAATAAGCTATAATGATAGCACAAAATACTGCCATTTAGTGGCATCATAGAACTGGCTGTTGTATTCCATTAGTGCCCCACTGGTGACAAGCTATTTCTAGCACCTCTACATCACACCCTCATGCACATTTTGCTACGCTAATGTTATAGCAAACTCAGGGAATTCATTGCTGCATTTGATAATTCGGAGGGATAGAAAGTCAGGCTTCCTTTAGCTTTTCCTTCTGTTCATAGACAGCATCTCCAAGTCCACACCCGAAGAGCAATTTCCCCTCCACGTCTAAGTGTGGAGAGGCAGCTAGTGCGCATGCGTGTGCCGATTTACCCCAGCTGCAGCCTAACTACAGTGTTTCGCCTAGTGAGTATGCTCAGCCTGACTGTGCCATTCCTGACGCTAAGTCTTCATTTCGGGATACAGCGCATGCTCCTACACTAAGTGTGAAAAGCCTCTTTGCACAGGTGCTTGCATTCCGTGCCGGGTCTAAGTCCTGTTTTGTGCCTAGACACCATGCTAAAGCTGATAGTCTTTTTTCAGACTGTATTTCATGCTACTGAGCATGCTCAGGCACTTCCTGCATCAGAGACTAGGTCCGGTAATGAACTGTTTGGCCCTGGCCCTGATGTGGGGGGTCCCATATAGACCACAGGGCATCAGGTGTCCTCCCAAATGGCTTGCAGAGGCCCACACCTATGACTTGTCACCGCATTATTGATGGTCAGATGATGAGTGGTGAGGTGTTTCGGTCATGGCAGCCATGAGGTCATAATTGAAGTTGCGTTTCCAAATAGGACGCTAGTTATGCCACTGATGACGTGTCACTCTACTTTTGTCTCCAGGAGGTGCATTGTGGTTCACCCTGGTTTGGGGCGGACCCAGGTTATAGAAGGTGCTGGAGCCAACAAGGAGGTGCGCAGTCTTCTATTATGCTCCGAAAGAGCACACCTCCATGTGTTGAACCCATTGCGGCTTTAGGCCAGAGGTAGGCAGGGATCGGGTGGTGGATGCAGGCCGCCACCACAGTTGGTAACGTAGAACGGTTAAGACCAGCTCCTGTCCTAACAGTCCTGCTTGTGCAGCCCAGTGGCATTAACAGGCCTGCTGCTGATGCGCCTGCTGTCCACAGGTGTGGCCCCTACGCACACGGTCAGCGTACTCAATGGCCCCTGTGTTGTTAACAGGGAGTTCCTGGGCTGGGTGGGCGTGTGGACCCTGTGACGCTAACAGGGCTCCCACTCTCAAGATCCGAGTGGCGTCTAACTCGGTTCAGGCTACTATTAGTTTCATAGCCACACAGCTCTGTATCCTCCACCAAACCTTCCAGTTGCCAACCTCTCCTTTTCCATCTGGGAGCACGGTGGACACTGACTGCTGATGGGGATATATACCTTTCTCTTTCTTTTCTTATTAATTTTCGTTATATAGCGGTAACATAGTATATACCACCTTATCCAAATCTGCCAGTCCCACCGTAACAGATGGTGTTTCTTCAGCAAATGTTACAGTTGCTTAACCACCAAATCCACGGACCAAAACTTTTTTCCCCTTTCCAACACACCTGTTCCCCTTTCCACCAGCATCTGTCCTTTTTCAACTCATTTTGGGATATGACCAAAAGTGCAACTGTGCAGGGACACCGTACTCAACGCCATCTCAGCACAGCAGCCATCCCTCGGTCCCTCCGATGTGGACAAGTAAAAGACCATTTCCTCCTATCCATGACAAAGCGTTGAGATTCACTCTGTGCAGCACTGGTGTTTAGTGGACAAGTAGATCTAAGATTGCGTACCACATTTTGCAGATACTCCTGTTTACGTGCGTCCATTTCTATGGCAAGAATTATTTCGCCAAATTTTGTCTTGTACCGGGGATCTAACAGTATGGCAACCCAGTATTCTGGATTACTTTGAATTCGTACAATCCGAGGGTCATGTAGGTAGTGCAGCAAGAAGGCGCTCATGTGTCTTGTGCATCCAGGAGGACCAAGTCCTTGGTGTGTTGGTGGCGGAGAGGTGAGAATCGTGCCTCCTTCCTCTGCCCTCTCCCCCCAACCTCGCACAACCGAAATGTGAGCAAGCTCTCACTCATCTGCTGAGTCTTCCATGCCCATCGCCAGTTCGTCCTCCATTTCTTCATGGGCTCCTGCACTTTCATCAACACTTTTTGCTGATACTATGCGCCCTTGTTAATCCCTCTCCCTCACCATGACTGTCGCATAGGTGCCGCTGACCATCTGGACCTCGTAGATCTTGTTATCCCTTCCGCATATGACTCCTCCTGTACTTCCTCCCCTTCCTCTTGTCCCAACACCTGACTCCGAATAATAATTACAGTGTGCTCCATCATGTAGATGACCAGAATTGTCACGCTGAGAATGGCATCGCCAGTGCTAAACATCTTCGTCGACATTTGTAAACTGTGTAGCAGGGTGCATAGGTCCTTGATCTGACACCACTCCAGCAGCGTGATCTGCACCACCTCTTGATCAAGTTATCCCAGGCTATATGTCATAACGTATTGCAGCAGGGTTCTGCGGTGCTGCCACAAACGCTGCAACATGTGCAGATTCCAATTCCTGCGTGTGGGCACATCGCATTTCAGGCGTTTAACTGCCAGACCCTAAGACTTCCGGAGTGATGAAAGTTGTGGAGCTGCTGTGTGCGCACGATGGAAGTGAGCACATAGCGAGCGTGCACGCTGCACAAGGCCATGTAGGCTGGGATGGTGTTTTAAAAATTGCTGGAGAATCAGATTCAACACGTGAGCCATACAAGGCCCGTGTGTCACATTGCCCTGAGGATGGCCCGCAGCCAGGTTTGCATCATTGCCGCACACGGCTGTTAAGTCACCAACGGAGTCCGCTCCGTCAATTTGTACTCCAGTCGCCAGGTGACAACGTGTTCCTTTCATGCATAGTGCTGATGATGGGAGAGGAGTCGATGCCAGCGGCGCAGGTGGACGCAGGTTATGCTCACCCACTGGGCTGCATTACCTTGACAGATGCAGAATCTCTGGCTGAATGTAGCTGGTGGGTATCTCACAGATGAAGTACCATCATTCAGCTACAACCAATGGGAAGACACCACACCCTTTTTTATGCCCATCCTGTCTGCAGACCACTGCCAGACATAGCTATGAACCTCTGGTTACTTTTACCCCCAGTTCAGTTTTATGATTTTGTGTGCTTGTTACCTGACTACTTTTCCTGCTTGCTGTTTATGTACCTTGTTGGCCGATACGCATTTCACCTCTGCTTGTTTTCTGATTAAGTCCTGGCCGTCCCATTCTGTTCCTGTTCCTCAATTAATGTTTTGACCCTGCCTGACTACTATTCTCTGTAATAGCGGTGTGACTCACATTTCCCATACATTTCAAAGTAAACCTTTGACCGCCTGATGGCATTGAGCTCTGCTGCCAGCATAGTAAGGAGGTGTGTGGTAGTCCTTGTGCGCAGTTGCAAGGAAGGGTGGCCTGACCACACAGGGTTTGCGCCAAGGTGGAGGACCCACACGAGGTTGAAGAGGCAGAAGCAGTGTATTAACTTCTACATACAGAACAAGGATTGAAACAACTCGTGGGGACGGCAAGACTTGTACAGCAGACCCTTCTCCATCTCTCACCATAGTTTGCCAGTGCCCAGTCAGCGACATGTAACGTCCCTATCCATGCTTACTGGTCCAAGTATCGGTGGTGAAATGCACCTGTTCACACACAGAGTTTCTCAAGGAAGCGGTGATGTTGTGTGCGACATGCTGGTGTAGCGCGGGCACACCTTTCTTAGAGAAGTAGTGGCGACTAGGCATCTGGTACTGGGGCACAGCGACAGACATAAGGTCTCTAAAATCCTGTGTGTCCACTAGGTGGAAAGGCAGCATTTCGGTAGCCAAGAGCTTACAGAGGGATAGAGTCAACCTCTTAGCTTTGTCATGGGTCGCAGGAAATGGCCTTTTATTTGTCCACATCTGAGGGACAGAGATCTGGCTGCTGTGTGTAGACGGTGTTGTGTAGGGTGTCCCTGGAAAAATGCAGGTTTGTGAGGAAAGTGCAGGCGGAGGCATGATGTTGCCTTCATCTTGCCTTCAGATCTGTTCATCTTGTATCATTTTTAAAAAACACAGCAAGCAAGGGTTACTCCAAGCGGAGTCTACCTTTTTTCCAAAAATTGGGCACACAGACACCCCATCAGTGGCAGCACTTGTGCCATAGCTGCAAACAGGATGTTTTGATTTGCATCAAGCACATTCAAAAATACGCCATAATTAACCGTCCCCAGCATGACACCGGGGTAGGTAGATAAAGTCTTTGCTGAACCATGACTTGGTCATCTTGTCTCCTTTTAAAAACAATGTAAGCAAGGGTTACTCCAAGCGTAGCCTCCTTTTTTTCCAAAAATTGTGCCCCACACACACCCACCCCTTCAGTGGCAGCACTTGTGCCCTAGTTGCAAACAGGATGTTTTGATTTGCATCAAGCACATTCCAAATCCACAAGCATTTACTCTCCCCAGGATGACACCGGGGTAGTAAATTCCTTCTGGATCCATGACTTGTTCATTTTGATGAACGTCAGTCTGTCCACATTGTCACTGGACAGACGCGTGCGCTTATCTGTCAGCACACACCCAGCAGCACTGAAGACACGTTCAGAGACAACGCTGGCAGCTGGACACGACAAAATCTTCAAGGCGTAACTGGAGAGCTCTGGACATTTTTCTAGATTTGAAGCCTAAAATGAGCAAGGCTCCATTTGCAAAGTCATGGCATCGATGTTCATTTGGAGATACTCCTGTATCATCTTCTCCAGCCGTTCACTATGTGTCAGACTTGTTGTCTCTGGTGGCCTTGCAAAGGAGGGTCTAAAAAAATTATGAAAAGATTCCATAAAATTGCTGTTCCCAGCACCAGATACGGTGCTGCTGGTACGGGTAGACTGCTGAAGATGACGAGACCGTCCCATGTTTGTCAAGTTACAACTGGAAGAATCACTCCCTGCACCTGCACGGTTGTTTGGTGGAAAAGCCGAGCTAAGATCGAGTAACAGCTTCTGCTGATACTCCTGCATACGTGCGTCCCTTTCTATGGCTTCTGCTGATACTCCTGCATACGTGCATCCCTTTCTATGGCTGGAATTATGTCACAAAATTTGGACTTGTACCGGGGATCTAATAGTGTGGCAAGCTAGTAGTCATCATCACTTCTAATTTTGACAATACGAGGGTCATGTTGGAGGTAGTGCAACAAGAAGGCACTCATGTGTCTTGCGCAGCCATGCGGACCAAGTCCACGCTGTGTTTGTGGCATAGAGGTGCTAACCGTTCTTTCTTCCTCTGACATCTCCCCCCAACCTCTTTCAACTGAAATTTGACCAAGCTCCCCCTCATCTGCTGAGTCTTCCATGTCCATGGACAGTTCGTCCTCCATATCTTCATGTCCTCCTGCACCTTCCTCAACATCTCTCCTGCTACCATGCGCCCTTGTTGATCCCTGTCCCCCATGGTCCCATGCCTGCCGCGTTGGTGATGATGAACGTCTGGACCTTGGTGATGTTGTTGTGTCAATCATCCATATAGAAGAAGAATAAGACCGCATCAATGCTGATATCTTTTTTCCGGAGATTCTTTATTCCATACACAAAGTTAAAAGGTGTGTAGAAGTCAGCGGGTGGAGGAGACCTGGATGCGGCCCCTCACTGCGGACGACGGCCGTTTCGCCTGTGATTAGGCTTCCACGGGTCCACTTTTTGGACCTGCACGCTGATCCGGCTATTATCGAGGACGATTGGTGCTATATCCCTTCCCCGCCAGTGAGCCCAGGTGTAACAAGCATATACGGGTAGTGCAGGACTGCGCTCTCTTTTGGATCCATGATGTTGTTGTGTCTTGCGCATATGAATCCTCCTGTAGTTCCTCCCCTTCCTGTTGTCCCACCCCCTGACTCCGAATAGTGTTTAGCGTGTGCTCCAGCATGTAAATGACTGGAATCGTCATGATGATAATGGCATTGTCAGCGCTAAACATATTCGTCGCCATGTCGAAACTGTGCAGAAGGGTGCATAGGTCCTTGATCTGAGATCACTCCATCAGGGTGATCTGCCCCACCTCTTCATCTCGTTGGCCCAGGCTATACGTCATGACGTATTGCACCAGGGCACGGCGGTGCTGCCACAGTCGCTGTAACATGTGGAGAGTTGAATTCCAGCGTGTCGCCACATCGCATTTCAGGCGATGAACCGGCAGGCTGAAAGACTTCTGGAGCGATGCAAGTCGCTCAGCTGCGGCGCTTGAACGGCGGAAGTGAGCAGACAGTTTTCGTGCCCTGTTCAGAAAGCCATCTAGGCCGGGATAGTGTGTTAAAAATTGCTGCACGACAAGGTTCAACACGTGAGCCATACAAGGTACGTGTGTCACCTTGCCCAGGCGAAGTGCCGCACCAAGGTTTGCAGCATTGTCGCACACGGCCTTACCAGGCTGCAGGTTGAGTGGAGACAACCATTTATGAAACTCGGACCGCAGAGCTGACCACAACTCCTCAGCTGTGTGACTCTTATTCCCAAGACATGTCAAGCTAAAGACCGCCTGATGCCGTTGCGCTCTGCTGCCAGCATAGTAATGAGGGTTGCGTGATTCCTTCTGCGCAGTGAGAACGCTGGTGGCCTGACCAGGCAGGCTTGGGGCGGAGGTGGAGGACCCAGATGAGGTGGAGGATGCAGAAGCAGTGGCGGAACTTGGACAGACAGAGGATTGACACACAAGTCGTGTGGACGGCAAGACTTGTGCAGCAGACCCTTCACCATCTATCACCATAGTTACCCAGTGGCCAGTCAGCGACATGTAACGTCCCTGTCCATGCTTACTGGTCCAAGTATCGGTGGTGAAATGCACCCATTCACACACAGAGTTTCTCAAGGAAGCGGTGATGTTGTGTGTGACATGCTGGTGTAGCGCGGGCACACCTTTCTTAGAGAAGTAGTGGCGACTAGGCATCTGGTACTGGGGCACAGCGACAGACATAAGGTCTCTAAAATCCTCTGTGTCCACTAGGCGGAAAGGCAGCATTTCGGTAGCCAACAGCTTACAGAGGGATAGAGTCAACCTCTTAGCTTTGTCATGGGTCGCAGGAAGTGGCCTTTTATTTGACCACATCTGAGGGACAGAGATCTGGCTGCTGTGTGTAGACGGTGTTGAGTAGGGTGTCCCTGGAAAAATGCAGGTTTGTGAGGAAAGTGCAGGCGGAAACATGATGTTGCCTTCATCCAACGTTGGTGCTATCGATGTTTGAGAGAGCTGTACACAATCACTTGTTTCCCCTTCCAAACCAACTGACGACCTACCAAGCAAACTGCCTGTTGCGTTTACAGTGGTGGAAGTTGTGGGTGGAAAAACAGGTGTGACAGCTGTCCCCACAGTCCTAGAAGATGACGAGCGCGCGGATGCACTGGAAGGGGCAGGCGGTGGATGGTTGGCTCCGCTAGGCCGCATTGCAGCACGGTGAGCTTCCCACCAGGCCATATGATATTTATTCATGTGACGATTCATGGAAGAAGTTGTCAAACTGCTGAGGTTTTGACCTCTACTAAGATAACCATGCCAAATGTTACAGATCACATAATTAGGGCGATCGTTTTTTATGTCAAAAAAGGACCAGGCTAGGCAAGGCTTAGAGGCCATGCGACCTGTTGATCCACCCCGAATAATGCTCAGAGGCAGAGTGTTGGCTGAGGATGCAGTTGTAGACGTGCTACCAGTGCTCCGACTGTGTCCAGGAAGGCGCAAGGTTACTTCGACGTCGGTTGCATCCTCCTCCACCGCCTCTGTTGACCTCCTCGAGTGTCTGACTGTGGGTTGACAGTAGGTGGGATCTAGGACTTCATCATCAATTGTTGTGTTTGCACTCCCCTTCCCCTCAGACAGAGCCTCTTCTTGCCCTGACCGAATATTTAAGTTGTCATCCCAATCGGGTATCTGCGTCTCATCTTCATCAGTATGTTCCTCATTGTCTATAACCACATTTGTTGGAAAGGCAGCATTTTGGTAGCCAACAGTTTGCAGATGATGAAAGTCAACCTCCAAGCCATGTCATGCCCTTCTAAAAGCATGTAAAACACAGCGAGGGGACTCCAACCACAGTCTCCCTCGTTTCCACTAACTGGGCCACACACACCCCACTTGACTGGCATCGTTTGAGCCCCCTTTTGAAAAAGAAAAAGATGCTTTGCATGAAGCACTCTCAAAAATACGCGTGCCTTTCCCGTCCCCTGGCTGACCCAGGGGAAGAAAAGTCCTCTGAGAGCCATGACTTGTTTATCTTGGTTCTTTTAGAGACACAGCGAGGGGACTCCAACCACAGTCTCCCTCGTTTCCACTAACTGGGCCACACACACCCCACTTGACTGGCATCGGTTGAGCCCCCTTTTGAAAAAGAAAAAGATGCTTTGCATGAAGCACTCTCAAAAATACGCGTGCCTTTCCCGTCCCCTGGCTGACCCAGGGGAAGAAAAGTCCTCTGAGAGCCATGACTTGTTCATCTTGGTTCTTTTAGAGACACATCGAGGGGACTCCAACCACAGTCTCCCTCGTTTCCACTAACTGGGCCACACACACCCCACTTGACTGGCATCGGTTGAGCCCCCTTTTGAAAAAGAAAAAGATGCTTTGCATGAAGCACTCTCAAAAATACGCGTGCCTTTCCCGTCCCCTGGCTGACCCAGGGGAAGAAAAGTCCTCTGAGAGCCATGACTTGTTCATCTTGGTTCTTTTAGAGACACAGCGAGGGGACTCCAACCACAGTCTCCCTCGTTTCCACTAACTGGGCCACACACACCCCACTTGACTGGCATCGGTTGAGCCCCCTTTTGAAAAAGAAAAAGATGCTTTGCATGAAGCACTCTCAAAAATACGCGTGCCTTTCCCGTCCCCTGGCTGACCCAGGGGAAGAAAAGTCCTCTGAGAGCCATGACTTGTTCATCTTGGTTCTTTTAGAGACACAGCGAGGGGACTCCAACCACAGTCTCCCTCGTTTCCACTAACTGGGCCACACACACCCCACTTGACTGGCATCGGTTGAGCCCCCTTTTGAAAAAGAAAAAGATGCTTTGCATGAAGCACTCTCAAAAATACGCGTGCCTTTCCCGTCCCCTGGCTGACCCAGGGGAAGAAAAGTCCTCTGAGAGCCATGACTTGTTCATCTTGGTTCTTTTAGAGACACATCGAGGGGACTCCAACCACAGTCTCCCTCGTTTCCACTAACTGGGCCACACACACCCCACTTGACTGGCATCGGTTGAGCCCCCTTTTGAAAAAGAAAAAGATGCTTTGCATGAAGCACTCTCAAAAATACGCGTGCCTTTCCCGTCCCCTGGCTGACCCAGGGGAAGAAAAGTCCTCTGAGAGCCATGACTTGTTCATCTTGGTTCTTTTAGAGACACAGCGAGGGGACTCCAACCACAGTCTCCCTCGTTTCCACTAACTGGGCCACACACACCCCACTTGACTGGCATCGGTTGAGCCCCCTTTTGAAAAAGAAAAAGATGCTTTGCATGAAGCACTCTCAAAAATACGCGTGCCTTTCCCGTCCCCTGGCTGACCCAGGGGAAGAAAAGTCCTCTGAGAGCCATGACTTGTTCATCTTGGTTCTTTTAGAGACACAGCGAGGGGACTCCAACCACAGTCTCCCTCGTTTCCACTAACTGGGCCACACACACCCCACTTGACTGGCATCGTTTGAGCCCCCTTTTGAAAAAGAAAAAGATGCTTTGCATGAAGCACTCTCAAAAATACGCGTGCCTTTCCCGTCCCCTGGCTGACCCAGGGGAAGAAAAGTCCTCTGAGAGCCATGACTTGTTCATCTTGGCTCTTTTAGAGACACAGCGAGGGGACTCCAACCACAGTCTCCCTAGTTTCCACTAACTGGGCCACACACACCCCACTTGACTGGCATCGTTTGAGCCCCCTTTTGAAAAAGAAAAAGATGCTTTGCATGAAGCACTCTCAAAAATACGCGTGCCTTTCCCGTCCCCTGGCTGACCCAGGGGAAGAAAAGTCCTCTGAGAGCCATGACTTGTTCATCTTGGTTCTTTTAGAGACACAGCGAGGGGACTCCAACCACAGTCTCCCTCGTTTCCACTAACTGGGCCACACACACCCCACTTGACTGGAATCGTTTGAGCCCCCTTTTGAAAAAGAAAAAGATGCTTTGCATGAAGCACTCTCAAAAATACGCGTGCCTTTCCCGTCCCCTGGCTGACCCAGGGGAAGAAAAGTCCTCTGAGAGCCATGACTTGTTCATCTTGGTTCTTTTAGAGACACAGCGAGGGGACTCCAACCACAGTCTCCCTCGTTTCCACTAACTGGGCCACACACACCCCACTTGACTGGCATCGGTTGAGCCCCCTTTTGAAAAAGAAAAAGATGCTTTGCATGAAGCACTCTCAAAAATACGCGTGCCTTTCCCGTCCCCTGACTGACCCAGGGGAAGAAAAGTCCTCTGAGAGCCATGACTTGTTCATCTTGGTTCTTTTAGAGACACAGCGAGGGGACTCCAACCACAGTCTCCCTCGTTTCCACTAACTGGGCCACACACACCCCACTTGACTGGCATCGGTTGAGCCCCCTTTTGAAAAAGAAAAAGATGCTTTGCATGAAGCACTCTCAAAAATACGCGTGCCTTTCCCGTCCCCTGGCTGACCCAGGGGAAGAAAAGTCCTCTGAGAGCCATGACTTGTTCATCTTGGTTCTTTTAGAGACACAGCGAGGGGACTCCAACCACAGTCTCCCTCGTTTCCACTAACTGGGCCACACACACCCCACTTGACTGGCATCGGTTGAGCCCCCTTTTGAAAAAGAAAAAGATGCTTTGCATGAAGCACTCTCAAAAATACGCGTGCCTTTCCCGTCCCCTGGCTGACCCAGGGGAAGAAAAGTCCTCTGAGAGCCATGACTTGTTCATCTTGGTTCTTTTAGAGACACAGCGAGGGGACTCCAACCACAGTCTCCCTCGTTTCCACTAACTGGGCCACACACACCCCACTTGACTGGCATCGGTTGAGCCCCCTTTTGAAAAAGAAAAAGATGCTTTGCATGAAGCACTCTAAAAAATACGCGTGCCTTTCCCGTCCCCTGGCTGACCCAGGGGAAGAAAAGTCCTCTGAGAGCCATGACTTGTTCATCTTGGTTCTTTTAGAGACACAGCGAGGGGACTCCAACCACAGTCTCCCTCGTTTCCACTAACTGGGCCACACACACCCCACTTGACTGGCATCGGTTGAGCCCCCTTTTGAAAAAGAAAAAGATGCTTTGCATGAAGCACTCTCAAAAATACGCGTGCCTTTCCCGTCCCCTGGCTGACCCAGGGGAAGAAAAGTCCTCTGAGAGCCATGACTTGTTCATCTTGGTTCTTTTAGAGACACAGCGAGGGGACTCCAACCACAGTCTCCCTCGTTTCCACTAACTGGGCCACACACACCCCACTTGACTGGCATCGGTTGAGCCCCCTTTTGAAAAAGAAAAAGATGCTTTGCATGAAGCACTCTCAAAAATACGCGTGCCTTTCCCGTCCCCTGGCTGACCCAGGGGAAGAAAAGTCCTCTGAGAGCCATGACTTGTTCATCTTGGTTCTTTTAGAGACACAGCGAGGGGACTCCAACCACAGTCTCCCTCGTTTCCACTAACTGGGCCACACACACCCCACTTGACTGGCATCGGTTGAGCCCCCTTTTGAAAAAGAAAAAGATGCTTTGCATGAAGCACTCTAAAAAATATGCGTGCCTTTCCCGTCCCCTGGCTGACCCAGGGGAAGAAAAGTCCTCTGAGAGCCATGACTTGTTCATCTTGGTTCTTTTAGAGACACATCGAGGGGACTCCAACCACAGTCTCCCTCGTTTCCACTAACTGGGCCACACACACCCCACTTGACTGGCATCGTTTGAGCCCCCTTTTGAAAAAGAAAAAGATGCTTTGCATGAAGCACTCTCAAAAATACGCGTGCCTCTCCCGTCCCCTGGCTGACCCAGGGGAAGAAAAGTCCTCTGAGAGCCATGACTTGTTCATCTTGGTTCTTTTAGAGACACAGCGAGGGGACTCCAACCACAGTCTCCCTCGTTTCCACTAACTGGGCCACACACACCCCACTTGACTGGCATCGGTTGAGCCCCCTTTTGAAAAAGAAAAAGATGCTTTGCATGAAGCACTCTCAAAAATACGCGTGCCTTTCCCGTCCCCTGGCTGACCCAGGGGAAGAAAAGTCCTCTGAGAGCCATGACTTGTTCATCTTGGTTCTTTTAGAGACACAGCGAGGGGACTCCAACCACAGTCTCCCTCGTTTCCACTAACTGGGCCACACACACCCCACTTGACTGGCATCGTTTGAGCCCCCTTTTGAAAAAGAAAAAGATGCTTTGCATGAAGCACTCTCAAAAATACGCGTGCCTTTCCCGTCCCCTGGCTGACCCAGGGGAAGAAAAGTCCTCTGAGAGCCATGACTTGTTCATCTTGGTTCTTTTAGAGACACAGCGAGGGGACTCCAACCACAGTCTCCCTCGTTTCCACTAACTGGGCCACACACACCCCACTTGACTGGCATCGTTTGAGCCCCCTTTTGAAAAAGAAAAAGATGCTTTGCATGAAGCACTCTCAAAAATACGCGTGCCTCTCCCGTCCCCTGGCTGACCCAGGGGAAGAAAAGTCCTCTGAGAGCCATGACTTGTTCATCTTGGTTCTTTTAGAGACACAGAGAGGGGACTCCAACCACAGTCTCCCTCGTTTCCACTAACTGGGCCACACACACCCCACTTGACTGGCATCGGTTGAGCCCCCTTTTGAAAAAGAAAAAGATGCTTTGCATGAAGCACTCTCAAAAATACGCGTGCCTTTCCCATCCCCTGGCTGACCCAGGGGAAGAAAAGTCCTCTGAGAGCCATGACTTGTTCATCTTGGTTTTTTTAGAGACACAGCGAGGGGACTCCAACCACAGTCTCCCTCGTTTCCACTAACTGGGCCACACACACCCCACTTGACTGGCATCGGTTGAGCCCCCTTTTGAAAAAGAAAAAGATGCTTTGCATGAAGCACTCTCAAAAATACGCGTGCCTTTCCCGTCCCCTGGCTGACCCAGGGGAAGAAAAGTCCTCTGAGAGCCATGACTTGTTCATCTTGGTTCTTTTAGAGACACAGCGAGGGGACTCCAACCACAGTCTCCCTCGTTTCCACTAACTGGGCCACACACACCCCACTTGACTGGCATCGTTTGAGCCCCCTTTTGAAAAAGAAAAAGATGCTTTGCATGAAGCACTCTCAAAAATACGCGTGCCTTTCCCGTCCCCTGGCTGACCCAGGGGAAGAAAAGTCCTCTGAGAGCCATGACTTGTTCATCTTGGTTCTTTTAGAGACACAGCGAGGGGACTCCAACCACAGTCTCCCTCGTTTCCACTAACTGGGCCACACACACCCCACTTGACTGGCATCGTTTGAGCCCCCTTTTGAAAAAGAAAAAGATGCTTTGCATGAAGCACTCTCAAAAATACGCGTGCCTCTCCCGTCCCCTGGCTGACCCAGGGGAAGAAAAGTCCTCTGAGAGCCATGACTTGTTCATCTTGGTTCTTTTAGAGACACAGAGAGGGGACTCCAACCACAGTCTCCCTCGTTTCCACTAACTGGGCCACACACACCCCACTTGACTGGCATCGGTTGAGCCCCCTTTTGAAAAAGAAAAAGATGCTTTGCATGAAGCACTCTCAAAAATACGCGTGCCTTTCCCATCCCCTGGCTGACCCAGGGGAAGAAAAGTCCTCTGAGAGCCATGACTTGTTCATCTTGGTTTTTTTAGAGACACAGCGAGGGGACTCCAACCACAGTCTCCCTCGTTTCCACTAACTGGGCCACACACACCCCACTTGACTGGCATCGGTTGAGCCCCCTTTTGAAAAAGAAAAAGATGCTTTGCATGAAGCACTCTCAAAAATACGCGTGCCTTTCCCGTCCCCTGGCTGACCCAGGGGAAGAAAAGTCCTCTGAGAGCCATGACTTGTTCATCTTGGTTCTTTTAGAGACACAGCGAGGGGACTCCAACCACAGTCTCCCTCGTTTCCACTAACTGGGCCACACACACCCCACTTGACTGGCATCGTTTGAGCCCCCTTTTGAAAAAGAAAAAGATGCTTTGCATGAAGCACTCTCAAAAATACGCGCGCCTTTCCCGTTCCCTGGCTGACCCAGGGGAAGAAAAGTTCTCTGAGAGCCATGACTTGTTCATCTTGGTTCTTTTAGAGACACAGCGAGGGGACTCCAACCACAGTCTCCCTCGTTTCCACTAACTGGGCCACACACACCCCACTTGACTGGCATCGTTTGAGCCCCCTTTTGAAAAAGAAAAAGATGCTTTGCATGAAGCACTCTCAAAAATACGCGTGCCTTTCCCGTCCCCTGGCTGACCCAGGGGAAGAAAAGTCCTCTGAGAGCCATGACTTGTTCATCTTGGTTCTTTTAGAGACACAGCGAGGGGACTCCAACCACAGTCTCCCTCGTTTCCACTAACTGGGCCACACACACCCCACTTGACTGGCATCGGTTGAGCCCCCTTTTGAAAAAGAAAAAGATGCTTTGCATGAAGCACTCTCAAAAATACGCGTGCCTTTCCCGTCCCCTGGCTGACCCAGGGGAAGAAAAGTCCTCTGAGAGCCATGACTTGTTCATCTTGGTTCTTTTAGAGACACAGCGAGGGGACTCCAACCACAGTCTCCCTCGTTTCCACTAACTGGGCCACACACACCCCACTTGACTGGCATCGGTTGAGCCCCCTTTTGAAAAAGAAAAAGATGCTTTGCATGAAGCACTCTCAAAAATACGCGTGCCTTTCCCGTCCCCTGGCTGACCCAGGGGAAGAAAAGTCCTCTGAGAGCCATGACTTGTTCATCTTGGTTCTTTTAGAGACACAGCGAGGGGACTCCAACCACAGTCTCCCTCGTTTCCACTAACTGGGCCACACACACCCCACTTGACTGGCATCGGTTGAGCCCCCTTTTGAAAAAGATGCTTTGCATGAAGCACTCTCAAAAATACGCGTGCCTTTCCCGTCCCCTGGCTGACCCAGGGGAAGAAAAGTCCTCTGAGAGCCATGACTTGTTCATCTTGGTTCTTTTAGAGACACAGCGAGGGGACTCCAACCACAGTCTCCCTCGTTTCCACTAACTGGGCCACACACACCCCACTTGACTGGCATCGGTTGAGCCCCCTTTTGAAAAAGAAAAAGATGCTTTGCATGAAGCACTCTCAAAAATACG
Source organism: Anomaloglossus baeobatrachus (assembly GCF_048569485.1). NCBI lineage: Eukaryota > Metazoa > Chordata > Amphibia > Anura > Aromobatidae > Anomaloglossus > Anomaloglossus baeobatrachus. Next base: position 1,154,155 of record NC_134358.1, on the reverse strand, counting down.
CGTGCCTTTCCCGTCCCCTGGCTGACCCAGGGGAAGAAAAGTCCTCTGAGAGCCATGACTTGTTCATCTTGGTTCTTTTAGAGACACAGCGAGGGGACTCCAACCACAGTCTCCCTCGTTTCCACTAACTGGGCCACACACACCCCACTTGACTGGCATCGGTTGAGCCCCCTTTTGAAAAAGAAAAAGATGCTTTGCATGAAGCACTCTCACAAATACGCGTGCCTTTCCCGTCCCCTGGCTGACCCAGGGGAAGAAAAGTCCTCTGAGAGCCATGACTTGTTCATCTTGGTTCTTTTAGAGACACAGCGAGGGGACTCCAACCACAGTCTCCCTCGTTTCCACTAACTGGGCCACACACACCCCACTTGACTGGCATCGGTTGAGCCCCCTTTTGAAAAAGAAAAAGATGCTTTGCATGAAGCACTCTCAAAAATACGCGTGCCTTTCCCGTCCCCTGGCTGACCCAGGGGAAGAAAAGTCCTCTGAGAGCCATGACTTGTTCATCTTGGTTCTTTTAGAGACACAGCGAGGGGACTCCAACCACAGTCTCCCTCGTTTCCACTAACTGGGCCACACACACCCCACTTGACTGGCATCGTTTGAGCCCCCTTTTGAAAAAGAAAAAGATGCTTTGCATGAAGCACTCTCAAAAATACGCGTGCCTTTCCCGTCCCCTGGCTGACCCAGGGGAAGAAAAGTCCTCTGAGAGCCATGACTTGTTCATCTTGGTTCTTTTAGAGACACAGCGAGGGGACTCCAACCACAGTCTCCCTCGTTTCCACTAACTGGGCCACACACACCCCACTTGACTGGCATCGGTTGAGCCCCCTTTTGAAAAAGAAAAAGATGCTTTGCATGAAGCACTCTCAAAAATACGCGTGCCTTTCCCGTCCCCTGGCTGACCCAGGGGAAGAAAAGTCCTCTGAGAGCCATGACTTGTTCATCTTGGTTCTTTTAGAGACACAGCGAGGGGACTCCAACCACAGTCTCCCTCGTTTCCACTAACTGGGCCACACACACCCCACTTGACTGGCATCGGTTGAGCCCCCTTTTGAAAAAGAAAAAGATGCTTTGCATGAAGCACTCTCAAAAATACGCGTGCCTTTCCCGTCCCCTGGCTGACCCAGGGGAAGAAAAGTCCTCTGAGAGCCATGACTTGTTCATCTTGGTTCTTTTAGAGACACAGCGAGGGGACTCCAACCACAGTCTCCTTCATTGCCACTAACTGGGCCACACACACCCCACTTGACTGGCATCGGTTGAGCCCCCTTTTGAAAAAGAAAAAGATGCTTTGCATGAAGCACTCTCAAAAATACGCGTGCCTTTCCCGTCCCATGGCTGACCCAGGGGAAGAAAAGTCCTCTGAGAGCCATGACTTGTTCATCTTGGTTCTTTTAGAGACACAGCGAGGGGACTCCAACCACAGTCTCCTTCGTTGCCACTAACTGGGCCACACACACCCCACTTGACTGGCATCGGTTGAGCCCCTTTTGAAAAAGAAAAAGATGCTTTGCATGAAGCACTCTCAAAAATACGCGTGCCTTTCCCGTCCCCTGGCTGACCCAGGGGAAGAAAAGTCCTCTGAGAGCCATGACTTGTTCATCTTGGTTCTTTTAGAGACACAGCGAGGGGACTCCAACCACAGTCTCCCTCGTTTCCACTAACTGGGCCACACACACCCCACTTGACTGGCATCGGTTGAGCCCCCTTTTGAAAAAGAAAAAGATGCTTTGCATGAAGCACTCTCAAAAATACGCGTGCCTTTCCCGTCCCCTGGCTGACCCAGGGGAAGAAAAGTCCTCTGAGAGCCATGACTTGTTCATCTTGGTTCTTTTAGAGACACAGCGAGGGGACTCCAACCAGAGTCTCCCTCGTTTCCACTAACTGGGCCACACACACCCCACTTGACTGGCATCGGTTGAGCCCCCTTTTGAAAAAGAAAAAGATGCTTTGCATGAAGCACTCTCAAAAATACGCGTGCCTTTCCCGTCCCCTGGCTGACCCAGGGGAAGAAAAGTCCTCTGAGAGCCATGACTTGTTCATCTTGGTTCTTTTAGAGACACAGCGAGGGGACTCCAACAACAGTCTCCTTCGTTGCCACTAACTGGGCCACACACACCCCACTTGACTGGCATCAGTTGACCCCCCTTTTGAAAAAGAAAAAGATGCTTTGCATGAAGCACTCTCAAAAATACGCGTGCCTTTCCCGTCCCCTGGCTGACCCAGGGGAAGAAAAGTCCTCTGAGAGCCATGTCCACATTGTCAGTGGACAGACGCGTGTGCTTATCTGCCAGCAGACCACCAGCAGCGCTGAAGACAGGTTCCGAGAGAACGCTGGCTGCAGGACAAGACAAGATCCCCAAGGCGTACGTGGCGAGCTCAGGCAATTTATCCAGATTGGAAGCCTAAAATGAGCAGGGCTCAAGTTGCACAATAATGGAATCGATGTTTCCTTGCATATACTCATATATCTGTGTGTCCTCCTCTTTTTCCTTGTCCAGCTCTTTTGTTTTCACATGAGTATATGTCCTTGTCACTTTCCCATGTGTTGTGAGTTGTTTGTCACCTTTTGGACACCTTTGAGGGTGTTTTCTAGGTGTTTTTCTGTGTTTGTGATTGCCTGCCATTGTTTCCTATGCAGTTCGAGTTCGGTTCGTCGAACGTTCGACGAGCCGAACTCGAACGAGACCTCCGTTCGGCGAACCGACCTCAAGCCGAACCGCGACCGGTTCGCTCATCTCTTCAGTTCTAGGATCACATTGGTCATGTCTTCAGTTCTAAGCTCACACCGGCCACGTCTTCAGTTCTAGGCTCACACTGGTCACGTCTTCAGTTCTAGGATCACACTGGTCACGTCTTCAGTTCTAGGCTCACACTGGTCACTGTGGAGACACGGGGCTCAGTAGGTGCTCTCGTCCACTAAAACCCGCCGCCTTTAGAAAGACAGCGTGGCTCAGGGCTCATCCCAACTGAACGCCGGCCTCCTTAACTGTGGGCGTAACACTACTCAGACAACACAGGGTGAGGGAACCACAATAATTAGACTTTATTGGATCCCCAAACAATTAACGGCACATAACACATAACCAGCAAAACACACAAATGTAACAGGCAGCAGAGTCTCACCCTTCTGCTGCTCACCAGGGATTTAGAATGTCCATGCCTCAGAGGTTCCAGGGCCGCTTACTCCAGTCCAGCAGCACCCCGCTTTTGGCAGGCACCCACCGAGAAAGGAATAACGCCAGATTCAGGAAGCTGTGTGAGGTCTGCAAAGTCTGTAACAGGTGACTTAACTGTCCCAACCTGAGTGTCCTCCTTAGGTAGTCCGGGTATGATGTTACAATCCTGGTAGCCGGAGTCGAAATCCCTAGGCTGTGGATATGGTCTCCAACCGGATCCGGAGTCCCTAGATTGAAGCCATAAGATATCCTGATCCTCTAGTCAGCTCCAAAGAGCTTAGACTGGATCCATCAGCATCCATCAACCTTCATCCACCCTGGTCCCTTTTATAGCCATAACCTTCCCTTAGGATACACTGCGTCCTCATCGATTGGTTGGACAAGATTGCTTCTCCCATTGGATGAATTTCAAGCTGAATGGATAATGTTCATTTAAATGATGTGCATAGAAAGACTCAGTATATCTACATGGAGTCGGCAAGTCACCGACTAGACAATGGCTACTAAGGTAATTACATTATCAATACACAACTACAATACAATGATTACTGGAAAAGTCTGGAGAGCAATAGCTAAGCAAACATGACTTAGCACACATAAGAACAATAGTCTGGCTGAATGTTAAGAAACTTTAACCTATGACAGTCCATGTCGTCACACCTACTAACCGCAAAATCCAAGCGACACTACTCTGTCCTCCTACTTCTGGACCTGTCCTCTGCCTTTGACACAGTAGACCACTCCCTTCTACTACAAATTCTCTCGTCTCTGGGCATCACAGACTTGGCGCTATCTTGGATCTCCTCATACTTAACCAACCGAACTTTCAGCGTCTCCCATTCTCGCACCACTTCCTCATCTCGCCCCCTATCTGTCGGGGTCCCCCAAGGTTCAGTTCTTGGACCCCTGCTGTTCTCCATCTACACCTTCGGCCTGGGACAGCTCATAGAGTCCCACGGCTTTCAGTATCATCTCTACGCTGATGATATGCAGATCTACCTCTCTGGACCTGACATCACCTCCCTACTGACCAGAATCCCACAATGTGTCTCTACTATTTCATCCTTTTTCTCTGCTCGATTCTTAAAATTGAACATGGACAAAACAGAATTCATTGTCTTTCCCCCCCATCACTCAACTCCCCCACCTGACATATCCATCAATGTCAATGGCTGCCCACTCTCCCTGGTCCCACGTGCTCGCTGCCTGGGAGTATTCCTAGACTCTGATCTCTCTTTCAAGCCACACATCCAAGCCCTCTTCACCTCCTGCCACCTACAACTCAAAAATATTTCACGGATCCGAACATTCCTTTCCCAAGAAGCTGCAAAAACCCTAGTACATGCCCTTATTATCTCCCGCCTGGATTATTGCAACCTCCTGCTCTGTGACCTCCCTTCTAAGTGGTACTTTGCACGCTGCGACATCGCAAGCCGATGCTGCGATGCCGAGCGCGATAGTCCCCGCCCCTGCGATATCCTTGCTGCTAGCGAAAAACACAAGAAATGATGGAGAAAAGGCAGAAAATGCAGCAAAAAAGCAATAATCAGAGGAGATTGTTATTGTGTAATTTGGTGCGGATCCTGCAGAAAACAAAAACCACAGGATTTATACAACGTGTGAACGGCCCTACAGACACAAAAAGCCGGGTCCCTGATCCTTCCTGGCAGGTGTAAGCACCAACTTCGATGTGGGAGGCATCCACCTTTTTGTATGAAACCTTTGGCAGCGACTACAAGCAGGAAGCTTTTCCCTGGGGCCATAGATACCCCCTTACCTGGGACCATGGATACCTTCTTACCTGGGACCATGCATACCCCCTTACCAGGGACCATGCATACCCCCTTACCAGGAACCATGGATACCCCCTTACCAGGGACCATGGATACCCCTTGTGACGGGGTATGCGGCAGAGCAGTAAGGGACGCCAGGCCAAGGAACAATTCAAAGGGCTTTATTGGAACCATAAAGATAAAGCACCAAACATAAATATAGATCCTTAAAGTCTGCAAGGAGTCCACAACAAAACAAAAGATCCAGGGGCACCGCCCGGTATTCCGATGCCAGCGAAAATATGGCAATGGTCTTTATATGAGTTCCTTGAGTCCAACAGGGTGAACAACAAAACACAATCCCACGTGGCCACTGATCTCCAATCTGTAACAGTCCATACACAGGCTCTAGGATCCAGCCTTAGCTATAGATCCTAGTCCTTCTCCAGCCGAGATACAACTAACTGACCTAACATGGGTGTTACGGGGGGCTGTCTGATAATAACCGAAAGGAGTATCAGACAGTCAGGGTCCACCGTGCAAAGACTTTGCTGCAGACTATGGCAGAGTGCAATACCTCTGTTAACTCACAGAAGGATATAATAAGTAAGTAAAGCAATTCCTCCCTTACTTGGAGGGTGTGTGGAATGATCTCTGTTAATAATCACAGAGACAAAGGCAATGTGTGCGAAATGGCACCTACCTAGGTCCGCTCTTCTAGTGGTGCAAAAGAGACGAACAGCAGCGTAAGCCGCACAAAGCTCCTACCTGCGTTCGCTCCACTAGTGTGCGAGGACACGAACCACTAGATATGGCACCTGTCTAGGTCCGCTCTTCTAGTGGTGCAAAAGAGACGAACAGCAGCGTAAGCCGCACAAAGCTCCTACCTCTGTTCGCTTCCCTAGTGTGCGAGGATACGAACAACTGCCAGACGCAGTATAAGGAACGTTACCCTAGCGGCAACGTCCACCTACGAGTAGAATCACAAGGCCCAGCCAGACCATGTGCCTCAGGCACCTGCCTATGTCCGCTCCCCTAAGAGGTAAGGATACGGACAGCAGCCGAAGCTGTAAGGTATAAGAACGCTACCCTGCCGGTAGCGCTCACCTAGCATAGACAGAGGAATGCCTAGAGGAACGCGCACAGAGCGTCTACTCATATGCATGAACCAAGAGGACTGAGCACCATGCGGCATGTGTCAGGGTCTTATATAGACTCTGTGCCTCATCCAAGATGGAGGACACCAGAGCCAATCCGCTGCCAGAACGACAGGAGTGACGTCATGCTGGCCTATCACCGAGCAAGACGTCACAAGCACATGACCAGCGACCAATCGGCATAGAAGGTGTCAGAGACATGTGACCTCGTGTCAGCGATGATGTCACCCGCACATGTGCAATGGCTCCAAGATTGGACTTAGTCTCCGGCGCTCGCACATGTGCAGTAGCAAGAAATCTGGACTTAGTCTCCAGCGCTCGCACATGTGCAGTAGCAAGAAATCTGGACTTAGTCTCCAGCGCTCGCACATGTGCAGTAGCAAGAAATCTGGACTTAGTCTTCAGCGCTCACACATGTGCAGTAGCAAGAAATCTGGACATAGTCTCCAGTGCTCGCAGCAACCGTAACAGTACCTCCCCCTCAAGGGCCCCCCTCCCGGCGACGCAGGTAATCGGCAACTAAGTCGGGAGCATGGACAGCCTCCTCAGGCTCCCAAGAGCGATGTTCCGGGCCATAGCCCTCCCAATCTATCAAGAAGAACCTGCGCCCTCTAACCATCTTAGAACCAACTATGGCTCGTACCTCATAGCTAGAGCGAGAGGAATCAGAGGCAGGAGAGTGCACTTCACGAGCGTGAGGTAAAATAGCCGGCTTTAGCAGTGAGACATGGAATTTGTCATGAATCCTAAGATGGACAGGTAACTTCAATTGATAGACTACAGGATTTACCTGTCGAAGAACCTCATAAGGACCCAGGAAGCGAGGAGCAAATTTGACAGAGCTCACTCTAAGTCTCACGTGTTTTGCAGAGAGCCACACAAAGTCCCCTGGAGAAAAGACAGGAGCCGGGCGACGAAACCGATCAGACACCGTCTTCATACGGTCCTTAGCTGCTTGGATCGACTCTTGAGTCCGATCCCAAACCTCTCTGGCATTAGTTGCCCAGTCGGCCACAAGAGGAGGAGGTGCAGCAGCGGGAAACGGTACCGGTACCCTAGGGTGTTGCCCATTATTGAGTACGAACGGTGTCTGCCCAGTGGCCTCAGCCAGCGAATTGTTAAGGGCAAATTCTGCCCAGGGTAGGAGGGAGGACCAGTTATCGTGGTTCTCAGCAACAAAGTGTCGAAGGTATATAATCATAGATTGATTGGTACGTTTAACCAAACCATTAGTCTCCGGATGGTATGCCGAAGAGAGATTCAACTCAATTTGCAGAAGGCTACAAAGCTCTCGCCAGAAACGGGAAGTAAATTGCGGGCCTCTATCACAAATGATACGATCTGGCATCCCGTGAAGCCTAAAGACATGCTTGAGGAATAGTTTGGCTAGTACCCTGGAAGATGGGATTCTCGATAACGGTACGAGATGAACCATCCGGGAGAAATGGTCCGTAATGACCCACACAAATCTATGTCCCTGTGAACATGGAAGATCACCCACAAAGTCCATGCCTACCACCTCCCATGGTCTATCTGGCACTGGTAAAGGATGCAAGAGCCCAGCCGGTCTCTGCCGTAATGGACGGTTGCGAGCACACGAGTAGCAGGAACCGACATATCTCTTGACGTGGCTGGCTAAGTGTGGCCACCAATACCACCTCTCCAGTAACTCTCGTGTCCGCCTAATACCAAAATTCCCACCCACCTTTGAGGTGTGGGCCCATGACAGTATATCATTCTGTCAATCAGGCGGAACAAAGGTCTTGCCCGGTGGGATTTGGTCTAACGTCACAGGGGAGAGCGTATGAAAAACCCTGGAGGGAAGGATAAGACGAGGTTCGTCAATCTCTTCCTGGGTAGAAAGCATAGAGCGAGACAGGGCGTCTGCCTTGTTATTCTTACTCCCAGACAGATAGTTGATGGAGAAGTGAAAGCGGGAGAAAAACAAGGACCAGCGGGCTTGGCGAGGATTCAGACGCTGAGCGGTTTGTAAGTACGTCAGATTCTTATGGTCTGTATAGACCTGGAAAGGATGTTTCGCTCCTTCCAGCAAGTGAAGCCACTCCTCCAAGGCTAATCTCAAGGCGAGCAGTTCCCTATCCCCAATGGTATAGTTTCTCTCTGCCGGTGAAAAGGTTTTAGCAAAGAAGAAACACGGCCTTTTTCTACCTGCACCGTTCTTTTGATACAAGACCGCACCAGCACCCACTGAAGAGGCATCAACCTCTAAGAGGAAGGGCTTACTCTCATCGGGTCTTTGAAGAACGGGAGCAGTTGAAAAGTGTCTTTTTACTGCCTCAAAAGCCTGAGATGTCTCAGTAGACCAGGCTTTGGGATTAGCACCTTTCTTAGTCAAGGCCACCAAAGGGGCCACCAAAGTAGAAAAATGGGGTATGAACTGCCTGTAATAATTTATGAATCCTAAGAAGCGTTGCACCGCCTTCAAGGAATGAGGTTCGGACCATTGCAGGACAGCAGAGAGCTTCGCAGGATCCATAGCCAGGCCCTCTTGTGAGATAATGTAACCCAAAAAAGGCAATGAGGACTGCTCGAATACACATTTCTCGAGTTTAGCAAACAATGAGTGCTCCCTTAAACGGGAAAGGACACGAACGACATCCTGACGATGAGTCTCCAGATCAGGAGAAAAAATCAGGATGTCGTCTAGATACACCACTACTGAGGATAACAGTAAATCCCTGAACACATCGTTTACGAAGTCCTGAAATACTGCGGGTGCATTACATAACCCAAAAGGCATGACGAGGTATTCATAGTGACCGTCTCGGGTGTTAAAAGCGGTCTTCCATTCGTCACCCTTTCGAATTCGTACCAAGTTATACGCACCCCGCAGATCCAACTTCGTAAAAACTTGAGCTCCTCTCAGTCTGTCAAAGAGCTCCGAAATGAAAGGTAACGGGTATTTGTTCTTTATTGTGATTGCGTTGAGACCCCTGTAATCTATGCAGGGACGCAAATCACCCTCTTTCTTCCGAACAAAGAAAAACCCAGCTCCCGCGGGAGAGACAGACTTACGAATGAACCCCTTCTCTAAGCTCTCTCTTATATAGGTCGACATGGCCTCCGACTCAGGTATCGACAGGGGGTAAACCCTGCCTTTAGGTGGAACCGAACCTGGGATAAGGTCTATGGCACAGTCATACGGCCTATGGGGTGGAAGAACCTCAGCACCCTGTTTGGAGAACACGTCAGCGAAATCCAAATAGGGTGTAGGTATGGGAGAGAGATCAGTTGATGCAACCGCAACGACCTTAGGTGGTAAGGGAAGACATCGGGACTGACATTTCGAACCCCAACTAATAATGCTGTCAGACTCCCAGTCAATGTGAGGAGCATGAGTCCGAAGCCATGGAAGACCCAGAAGGACGTCGTCTATACCCTCAGGCAAAACAAGAAAAGAAATCTCCTCTATGTGACCCTGAGACAGGGAAAGGCGCAAGGGAACTGTCCTCAATGTAATGGAGTCAGACAACATAGTTCCATTAACAACACGGACAGGAATAGGCGCCTCTAACATGATAGAGGGAATATTGTGTCCCTTTACAAATCCTGAGGACACAAAAATCCCGTCAGCTCCGGAATCCACAAAAGCCATAATAGGCCATGTATTCTCAGATAACGAGAGCTGACCTGGGATACAACACTTAGAGGGTGCAGAAGACGTCTCTAGTAACCCCCCTCTAATGGTTACTAGGCCAGGGAGTTTCCCTGACGACTAGGACACTTGTTGGCATAGTGCCCAGCCTGACGACATACGTAACATATAGGAGGACCAGACTTGCGTAGTCTGGAGAACGTATGACCTAACTCCATAGGAGTGGGAGATGTTTCAGATGCTGAGGAAGATGGTAGTGGACCCTCAACAACTGGAATAGCCCGATGCTTAGGGCGTGAGGAAGAGACCTCGAGTCTACGTTCCTTATGGCGTACATCGATCCTCGTTGCTACTGTGATCAAGTCCTCCAGAGAAGCAGGGACCTCACGAGTAGCAAGGGCATCCTTGACATAGCCTGCCAACCCTCTCCAGAAGATAGGAATCAACACCTTCTCTGGCCAATCTAGTTCTGCCACCAGAGTTCTAAAAGCAATGGCATAAGAACTAGTGGATAGCGAACCCTGAGATAGATCTAACAGTCTCAGGGCCGCATCATGGGTAACCTGCGGACCCATGAATACCGCCTTAAGAGCATCAAGAAAGTCTTGATGTCTCAGAGTAACCACATCAGAGCGCTCCCATAGGGGAGTCGCCCATTCTAAGGCTTTGTCCTGAAGTAAGGAGATGATAAAGCCTACTCTGGACCTCTCCGTAGAGAAGCGAGAAGAGTTGACCTCTAGGTGTATCTGACACTGACTAATGAAACCACGACATGATCTGGCATCGCCAGAATATCTGTTTGGCAGAGCAAGTCGAGGATCATGTGCAGATGTCACCATGGTCTGAGGTTTATCCTCTATACTCTTGAGCCGTGACTCAAGTACTTGTATGTAACGGTGTAACTGCTGATATTCTGCCATAACTGCCAGACCCTTGGCTCAGTCCTAATGTTACGGGGGGCTGTCTGATAATAACCGAAAGGAGTATCAGACAGTCAGGGTCCACCGTGCAAAGACTTTGCTGCAGACTATGGCAGAGTGCAATACCTCTGTTAACTCACAGAAGGATATAATAAGTAAGTAAAGCAATTCCTCCCTTACTTGGAGGGTGTGTGGAATGATCTCTGTTAATAATCACAGAGACAAAGGCAATGTGTGCGAAATGGCACCTACCTAGGTCCGCTCTTCTAGTGGTGCAAAAGAGACGAACAGCAGCGTAAGCCGCACAAAGCTCCTACCTGCGTTCGCTCCACTAGTGTGCGAGGACACGAACCACTAGATATGGCACCTGTCTAGGTCTGCTATTCTAGTGGTGCAAAAGAGACGAACAGCAGCGTAAGCCGCACAAAGCTCCTACCTGTTACGGTTACTGCGAGCACTGGAGACTATGTCCAGATTTCTTGCTACTGCACATGTGCGAGCGCTGGAGACTAAGTCCAGATTTCTTGCTACTGCACATGTGCGAGCGCTTGAGACTAAGTCCAGATTCCTTGCTACTGCACATGTGCGAGCGCTGGAGACTAAGTCCAGATTTCTTGCTACTGCACATGTGCGAGCGCCGGAGACTAAGTCCAATCTTGGAGCCATTGCACATGTGCGGGTGACATCATCGCTGACACGAGGTCACATGTCTCTGACACCTTCTATGCCGTTTGGTCGCTGGTCATGTGCTTGTGACGTCTTGCTCGGTGATAGGCCAGCATGACGTCACTCCTGTCGTTCTGGCAGCGGATTGGCTCTGGTGTCCTCCATCTTGGATGAGGCACAGAGTCTATATAAGACCCTGACACACGCCGCATGGTGCTCAGTCCTCTTGGTTCATGCATATGAGTAGACGCTCTGTGCGCGTTCCTCTAGGCATTCCTCTGTCTATGCTAGGTGAGCGCTACCGGCAGGGTAGCGTTCTTATACCTTACAGCTTCGGCTGCTGTCCGTATCCTTACCTCTTAGGGGAGCGGACATAGGCAGGTGCCTGAGGCACATGGTCTGGCTGGGCCTTGTGATTCTACTCGTAGGTGGACGTTGCCGCTAGGGTAACGTTCCTTATACTGCGTCTGGCAGTTGTTCGTATCCTCGCACACTAGGGGAGCGAACAGAGGTAGGAGCTTTGTGCGGCTTACGCTGCTGTTCGTCTCTTTTGCACCACTAGAAGAGCGGACCTAGGCAGGTGCCATATCTAGTGGTTCGTGTCCTCGCACACTAGTGGAGCGAACGCAGGTAGGAGCTTTGTGCGGCTTACGCTGCTGTTCGTCTATTTTGCACCACTAGAAGAGCGGACCTAGGTAGGTGCCATTTCGCACACATTGCCTTTGTCTCTGTGATTATTAACAGAGATCATTCCACACACCCTCCAAGTAAGGGAGGAATTGCTTTACTTACTTATTATATCCTTCTGTGAGTTAACAGAGGTATTGCACTCTGCCATAGTCTGCAGCAAAGTCTTTGCACGGTGGACCCTGACTGTCTGATACTCCTTTCGGTTATTATCAGACAGCCCCCCGTAACATTAGGACTGAGCCAAGGGTCTGGCAGTTATGGCAGAATATCAGCAGTTACACCGTTACATACAAGTACTTGAGTCACGGCTCAAGAGTATAGAGGATAAACCTCAGACCATGGTGACATCTGCACATGATCCTCGACTTGCTCTGCCAAACAGATATTCTGGCGATGCCAGATCATGTCGTGGTTTCATTAGTCAGTGCCAGATACACCTAGAGGTCAACTCTTCTCGCTTCTCTACGGAGAGGTCCAGAGTAGGCTTTATCATCTCCTTACTTCAGGACAAAGCCTTAGAATGGGCGACTCCCCTATGGGAGCGCTCTGATGTGGTTACTCTGAGACATCAAGACTTTCTTGATGCTCTTAAGGCGGTATTCATGGGTCCGCAGGTTACCCATGATGCGGCCCTGAGACTGTTAGATCTATCTCAGGGTTCGTTATCCACTAGTTCTTATGCCATTGCTTTTAGAACTCTGGTGGCAGAACTAGATTGGCCAGAGAAGGTGTTGATTCCTATCTTCTGGAGAGGGTTGGCAGGCTATGTCAAGGATGCCCTTGCTACTCGTGAGGTCCCTGCTTCTCTGGAGGACTTGATCACAGTAGCAACGAGGATCGATGTACGCCATAAGGAACGTAGACTCGAGGTCTCTTCCTCACGCCCTAAGCATCGGGCTATTCCAGTTGTTGAGGGTCCACTACCATCTTCCTCAGCATCTGAAACATCTCCCACTCCTATGGAGTTAGGTCATACGTTCTCCAGACTACGCAAGTCTGGTCCTCCTATATGTTACGTATGTCGTCAGGCTGGGCACTATGCCAACAAGTGTCCTAGTCGTCAGGGAAACTCCCTGGCCTAGTAACCATTAGAGGGGGGTTACTAGAGACGTCTTCTGCACCCTCTAAGTGTTGTATCCCAGGTCAGCTCTCGTTATCTGAGAATACATGGCCTATTATGGCTTTTGTGGATTCCGGAGCTGACGGGATTTTTGTGTCCTCAGGATTTGTAAAGGGACACAATATTCCCTCTATCATGTTAGAGGCGCCTATTCCTGTCCGTGTTGTTAATGGAACTATGTTGTCTGACTCCATTACATTGAGGACAGTTCCCTTGCGCCTTTCCCTGTCTCAGGGTCACATAGAGGAGATATCTTTTCTTGTTTTGCCTGAGGGTATAGACGACGTCCTTCTGGGTCTTCCATGGCTTCGGACTCATGCTCCTCACATTGACTGGGAGTCTGACAGCATTATTAGTTGGGGTTCGAAATGTCAGTCCCGATGTCTTCCCTTACCACCTAAGGTCGTTGCGGTTGCATCAACTGATCTCTCTCCCATACCTACACCCTATTTGGATTTCGCTGACGTGTTCTCCAAACAGGGTGCTGAGGTTCTTCCACCCCATAGGCCGTATGACTGTGCCATAGACCTTATCCCAGGTTCGGTTCCCCCTAAAGGCAGGGTTTACCCCCTGTCGATACCTGAGTCGGAGGCCATGTCGACCTATATAAGAGAGAGTTTAGAGAAGGGGTTCATTCGTAAGTCTGTCTCTCCCGCGGGAGCTGGGTTTTTCTTTGTTCGGAAGAAAGAGGGTGATTTGCATCCCTGCATAGATTACAGGGGTCTCAACGCAATCACAATAAAGAACAAATACCCATTACCTTTAATTTCGGAGCTGTTTGACAGACTGAGAGGAGCTCAAGTTTTTACGAAGTTGGATCTGCGGGGTGCGTATAACTTGGTACGAATTCGAAAGGGTGACGAATGGAAGACCGCTTTTAACACCCGAGACGGTCACTATGAATACCTCGTCATGCCTTTTGGGTTATGCAATGCACCCGCAGTATTTCAGGACTTCGTAAACGATGTGTTCAGGGATTTACTGTTATCCTCAGTAGTGGTGTATCTGGACGACATCCTGATTTTTTCTCCTGATCTGGAGACTCATCGTCAGGATGTCGTTCGTGTCCTTTCCCGTTTAAGGGAGCACTCATTGTTTGCTAAACTCGAGAAATGTGTATTCGAGCAGTCCTCATTGCCTTTTTTGGGTTACATTATCTCACAAGAGGGTCTGGCTATGGATCCTGCGAAGCTCTCTGCTGTCCTGCAATGGTCCGAACCTCATTCCTTGAAGGCGGTGCAACGCTTCTTAGGATTCATAAATTATTACAGGCAGTTCATACCCCATTTTTCTACTTTGGTGGCCCCTTTGGTGGCCTTGACTAAGAAAGGTGCTAATCCCAAAGCCTGGTCTACTGAGACATCTCAGGCTTTTGAGGCAGTAAAAAGACACTTTTCAACTGCTCCCGTTCTTCAAAGACCCGATGAGAATAAGCCCTTCCTCTTAGAGGTTGATGCCTCTTCAGTGGGTGCTGGTGCGGTCTTGTATCAAAAGAACGGTGCAGGTAGAAAAAGGCCGTGTTTCTTCTTTGCTAAAACCTTTTCACCGGCAGAGAGAAACTATACCATTGGGGATAGGGAACTGCTCGCCTTGAGATTAGCCTTGGAGGAGTGGCGTCACTTGCTGGAAGGAGCGAAACATCCTTTCCAGGTCTATACAGACCATAAGAATCTGACGTACTTACAAACCGCTCAGCGTCTGAATCCTCGCCAAGCCCGCTGGTCCTTGTTTTTCTCCCGCTTTCACTTCTCCATCAACTATCTGTCTGGGAGTAAGAATAACAAGGCAGACGCCCTGTCTCGCTCTATGCTTTCTACCCAGGAAGAGATTGACGAACCTCGTCTTATCCTTCCCTCCAGGGTTTTTCATACGCTCTCCCCTGTGACGTTAGACCAAATCCCACCGGGCAAGACCTTTGTTCCGCCTGATCGACAGAATGATATACTGTCATGGGCCCACACCTCAAAGGTGGGTGGGCATTTTGGTATTAGGCGGACACGAGAGTTACTGGAGAGGTGGTATTGGTGGCCACACTTAGCCAGCCACGTCAAGAGATATGTCGGTTCCTGCTACTCGTGTGCTCGCAACCGTCCATTACGGCAGAGACCGGCTGGGCTCTTGCATCCTTTACCAGTGCCAGATAGACCATGGGAGGTGGTAGGCATGGACTTTGTGGGTGATCTTCCATGTTCACAGGGACATAGATTTGTGTGGGTCATTACGGACCATTTCTCCCGGATGGTTCATCTCGTACCGTTATCGAGAATCCCATCTTCCAGGGTACTAGCCAAACTATTCCTCAAGCATGTCTTTAGGCTTCACGGGATGCCAGATCGTATCATTTGTGATAGAGGCCCGCAATTTACTTCCTGTTTCTGGCGAGATCTTTGTAGCCTTCTGCAAATTGAGTTGAATCTCTATTCGGCATACCATCCGGAGACTAATGGTTTGGTTGAACGTACCAATCAATCTATGATTATATACCTTCGACACTTTGTTGCTGAGAACCACGATAACTGGTCCTCCCTCCTACCCTGGGCAGAATTTGCCCTTAACAATTCACTGGCTGAGGCCACTGGGCAGACACCGTTCGTACTCAATAATGGGCAACACCCTAGGGTACCGGTACCGTTTCCCGCTGCTGCACCTCCTCCTCTTGTGGCCGACTGGGCAACTAATGCCAGAGAGGTTTGGGATCGGACTCAAGAGTCGATCCAAGCAGCTAAGGACCGTATGAAGACGGTGTCCGATCGGTTTCGTCGCCCGGCTCCTGTCTTTTATCCAGGGGACTTTGTGTGGCTCTCTGCAAAACACGTGAGACTTAGAGTGAGCTCTGTCAAATTTGCTCCTCGCTTCCTGGGTCCTTATGAGGTTCTTCGACAGGTAAATCCTGTAGTCTATCAATTGAAGTTACCTGTCCATCTTAGGATCCATGACAAATTCCATGTCTCACTGCTAAAGCCGGCTATTTTACCTCACGCTCGTGAAGTGCACTCTCCTGCCTCTGATTCCTCTCGCTCTAGCTATGAGGTACGAGCCATAGTTGGTTCTAAGATGGTTAGAGGGCGCAGGTTCTTCTTGATAGATTGGGAGGGCTATGGCCCGGAACATCGCTCTTGGGAGCCTGAGGAGGCTGTCCATGCTCCCGACTTAGTTGCCGATTACCTGCGTCGCCGGGAGGGGGGCCCTTGAGGGGGAGGTACTGTTACGGTTACTGCGAGCACTGGAGACTATGTCCAGATTTCTTGCTACTGCACATGTGCGAGCGCTGGAGACTAAGTCCAGATTTCTTGCTACTGCACATGTGCGAGCACTTGAGACTAAGTCCAGATTCCTTGCTACTGCACATGTGCGAGCGCTGGAGACTAAGTCCAGATTTCTTGCTACTGCACATGTGCGAGCGCCGGAGACTAAGTCCAATCTTGGAGCCATTGCACATGTGCGGGTGACATCATCGCTGACACGAGGTCACATGTCTCTGACACCTTCTATGCCGATTGGTCGCTGGTCATGTGCTTCTGACGTCTTGCTCGGTGATAGGCCAGCATGACGTCACTCCTGTCGTTCTGGCAGCGGATTGGCTCTGGTGTCCTCCATCTTGGATGAGGCACAGAGTTTATATAAGACCCTGACACACGCCGCATGGTGCTCAGTCCTCTTGGTTCATGCATATGAGTAGACGCTCTGTGCGCGTTCCTCTAGGCATTCCTCTGTCTATGCTAGGTGAGCGCTACCGGCAGGGTAGCGTTCTTATACCTTACAGCTTCGGCTGCTGTCCGTATCCTTACCTCTTAGGGGAGCGGACATAGGCAGGTGCCTGAGGCACATGGTCTGGCTGGGCCTTGTGATTCTACTCGTAGGTGGACGTTGCCGCTAGGGTAACGTTCCTTATACTGCGTCTGGCAGTTGTTCGTATCCTCGCACACTAGGGGGAGCGAACAGAGGTAGGAGCTTTGTGCGGCTTACGCTGCTGTTCGTCTCTTTTGCACCACTAGAAGAGCGGACCTAGGCAGGTGCCATATCTAGTGGTTTGTGTCCTCGCACACTAGTGGAGCGAACGCAGGTAGGAGCTTTGTGCGGCTTACGCTGCTGTTCGTCTATTTTGCACCACTAGAAGAGCGGACCTAGGTAGGTGCCATTTCGCACACATTGCCTTTGTCTCTGTGATTATTAACAGAGATCATTCCACACACCCTCCAAGTAAGGGAGGAATTGCTTTACTTACTTATTATATCCTTCTGTGAGTTAACAGAGGTATTGCACTCTGCCATAGTCTGCAGCAAAGTCTTTGCACGGTGGACCCTGACTGTCTGATACTCCTTTCGGTTATTATCAGACAGCCCCCCGTAACACTACCTCTGTTCGCTTCCCTAGTGTGCGAGGATACGAACAACTGCCAGACGCAGTATAAGGAACGTTACCCTAGCGGCAACGTCCACCTACGAGTAGAATCACAAGGCCCAGCCAGACCATGTGCCTCAGGCACCTGCCTATGTCCGCTCCCCTAAGAGGTAAGGATACGGACAGCAGCCGAAGCTGTAAGGTATAAGAACGCTACCCTGCCGGTAGCGCTCACCTAGCATAGACAGAGGAATGCCTAGAGGAACGCGCACAGAGCGTCTACTCATATGCATGAACCAAGAGGACTGAGCACCATGCGGCATGTGTCAGGGTCTTATATAGACTCTGTGCCTCATCCAAGATGGAGGACACCAGAGCCAATCTGCTGCCAGAACGACAGGAGTGACGTCATGCTGGCCTATCACCGAGCAAGACGTCACAAGCACATGACCAGCGACCAATCGGCATAGAAGGTGTCAGAGACATGTGACCTCGTGTCAGCGATGATGTCACCCGCACATGTGCAATGGCTCCAAGATTGGACTTAGTCTCCGGCGCTCGCACATGTGCAGTAGCAAGAAATCTGGACTTAGTCTCCAGCGCTCGCACATGTGCAGTAGCAAGAAATCTGGACTTAGTCTCCAGCGCTCACACATGTGCAGTAGCAAGAAATCTGGACATAGTCTCCAGTGCTCGCAGCAACCGTAACAATGGGTCTCATTGTTCTCTCCTCCTGGGATCAGCCCCTTAGGTGGGCAGAAGAGTCCAACTCCGCCTGGACACTTGATACATGATTGGACTTTAGACTCCTGGCTCTGTTTATCAAGTTGTGGGTTGGAGAAGTTCCATGCTGAGAAGAACAAACAATCCCCCACCAGTAGAACATACAGGACACTCAAGGAGAGACAGACTATTACAACATGAGCACAGGCGGGGGAGGGACATTCTGTTACAACCCCTTCCCCCCTCAATTTGTGTACGTACTAGTGACCTCAACAGGACGCTTGTCAAGTACACGTAAACATGGTGGACCTGACTCAGGGCTCCTCTTGCCTGGACAATCCATCTGCTTTTTGGTGTTGGCTGCCCCTTCTATATTGTATGGTAAATTTATAGGGTTGAAGAGCCAGACTCCATTGTAGTAAGCGTCTATTGTCCCCAGAGACTCTGTTCAGCCAGGTGAGGGGATTGTGATCAGTAACCACAGTGAATTCTCGTCCATACAGATACGGCCTTAGTTTCCTAAGGGCCCATACTACAGCCAGGCATTCCTTCTCAACAGTTGCATAGGCCACTTCTCGGTCCAGCAGTTTCCTGCTGAGGTAGGCAATGGGGTGCTCCTCCTCCTCCTCGCATTCACGTGGCTGAGTACAGCTCCCAATCCATAACAAGAGGCATCCGTCTGCACAATGAATCTCCGCTTGTAGTCTGGAGCAGCCAGAACAGGGTCGCAGACCAAGGCGTCCTTCAGCCGGGTAAAAGCCTCATCACAGGCTGGAGTCCAGATCACCAGCCGGGGCATCATGTTCTTCGTGAGCTCTGTAAGGGGCTTGGCCACATTGCTGAAATGAGGAACACATTTTCGGTAATAACTGGCAGTGCCCAAGAAAGCCATAACTTGTTTCTTGGTTTGGGGTACGGGCCAGTCTCTAATAGCCTGGATTTTGGCAGGTTAAGACGTAACTTCCCTTCTCCTACTCGATGCCCTAGGTATTGGACTTCACCCATCCCCAATTGGCATTTATCAGGTCGAATAGTTAGGCCTGCTGCGAGAATCCGGTCAAGAACAACAGCTACTTGATTCAGATGTTCCTCCCATGTGTGGCTGAAGACGGTGATGTCATCCAGGTAGGCACAAGCGAAGTCGCCACATCCCCGGAGGATCTGGTCCACCATTCTCTGAAAGGTTGCAGGGGCGTTTTTCATTCCAAAAGGCATGTTTAGAAATTCATACAGACCAAAGGGGGTTATAAAAGCCGACCTTTCTCTACCTTCCTCCGTCAGGGGAATTTGCCAGTATCCCTTACTGAGATCCAAGGTGGTGACGTATCGTGCCCCAGCTAGCCGTTCTAGAAGTTCATCAATGAGGGGCAATGGGTAAGCATCACTGATGGTATGGTCATTTAGTCGTCTGTAGTCCACACAAAATTGAGTACTCCCATCTTTCTTGGGTACTAACACAACAGGAGAGGCCCAAGGACTATGGGAGGCCTGAATCACCCCAAGCTGTAACAGCTCCTCCAGCTCATGCTGCATGGTGTTTCTAACTGATTCTGGTACCCGGTAGGGAGCCTGCTGTATGGGACGAATGCCCTGAGTGTCCACATGATGTTGGGTTACTGTGGTTCGACCTGGTCGGGATGAGAAAGCAGCCTGTCTCTGATGGAGCACTCCCAGAATTTGTTTTTTCTGTAAGGAATCTAAGTGATCTCTCAGAGGAACCTGTTCCACAGTGGATGGGGCTCTCGCTGCTTCCACAAGATCAGGTAATGGGTCCTCATCCTCCTGACCATCTTCTGAAGCCAGCCGACAGCTTGCTATCATAGGTAATGTCCGATCATGGTACTCCTTAATCATATTCACATGGACAGTTCTTTGTCTTAGACCCTGATCATCTAGAGCAAGAAGGTAATTGGTGTCGTTTAGTTTTCTGAGAACCCGGAAGGGGCCCTCCCATGTTGTCTGGAGTTTATTTTGCCGATGGGGAACAATCATTAAGACTTGTCCCTCTACAAATTTGCGATAGCGTGCTTTGCGGTCATACCATGTCTTCTGTCTAGTTTGAGTCATCCGCACATGATCCTGAGCCAAACTAGCAAGTTGAGCCAGGGTTTCACAAAGCTTGAGGACATATGGAACAATAGGGGTTCCTGTATCTTCCACTTGCCCCTCCCAATATTCCTTTAGCAGAGTTAAGGGTCCTCTGACCTTTCTTCCATAGAGTAGTTCAAAGGGAGAAAACCCAGTGGACTCCTGGGGAACTTCCCAATAGGTGAACAGGAGATGGGGTAGGTACTTCTCCCAGTCGGAATCCCTGTCAGTGAAGGCCCTTAGCATATTTTTTAGTGTTTGATTAAACCGTTCACAAAGTCCATTGGTTTGAGGATGGTATGCTGTACTTCGAATTGCTCATACTCCACAGGTGCGCCACAGACACTGCACCAACTCTGACATGAACTGGGAGCCTTGGTCCGATAAGATTTCACTGGGGAATCCTACTCGGGTGAAAATGGTAACAAGGGCCTCAGCCACCTTGGCTGCAGAAATACTTGACAAGGCCACGGCTTCTGGATATCGGGTGGCGTAGTCCACAACAGTGAAAATATACTGCTTTCCGTATTTACTTGGTTTAGCCAGTGGTCCAATGATATCGACAGCTACTCTTTGAAAGGGTTCCTCTATTATAGGGAGTGGTTGCAAGGGTGCCTTTGGGTGATCTCCGGGTCGCCCTCTACGCTGAAATATGTCGCAAGTTTGCAAGAAATGCGCCACTGCTTGAGAAATTCGAGGCCAGTAGAAAATTTGAGTCAATCGTCTCTCGGTGCGGGTTTTCCCTTGATGGCCGGCAGTAGGAATGTCATGAGCAAGGTGTAATAGGGAAATTCTGTATTTCTGAGGAACAATCAGCTGTTTGCTATAAGTCCAGGGCTTATCTAAGGAGTCAGCGTTGGTAACCCGATACAGGAGTCCATTTTCTCTGATAATTTTTTCCCCATTTTCTCCTAACTGCCCTACTTCAGCCCGAGCTCTAAAGCTAGCCAGGGTGGGGTCAGTCTCTACCTCTTGTCTAAACTGAACTTTATCCCAAGTGACATTCATATGAGACCCACAAGAAGAATCACTCACCGGCTGTGAAGGCAGTTCGGGTGGCCTCAGTTCCATTGATTGGTTGAACACGTCCACATGTGCTGCTCTCTTTGCTTGACTTCTGGTTATCGCACCGACAAAGTGGCATTGAAGATTCCCCACATCATTTCCTAGAAGAACGTCTGCAGGAAGGCCACTCATCACACAGATCATGCATTGTTTTACCCCAAAGCCATAATCCAGGGTCACACTCGCTCTTGGAATATATCTCTGAGTACCTCCAGCCAATTCAATAGCAATTTCTGGCCCCTTTTGCATTGCTTCTGGTTGAATTACTCGGGGATCTGCTATGGTGAGAAAAGCCCCAGTGTAACGAAAGCCAACAACTTTTTGGCCATCCAGCACGACCTCCTGTAGATGTTTGTGCTGAAGATCAGAAGAACGGGCGGCTGTGGCTCGCACCCCATAGACTCCTGGTAGGGAAGTTAACATATCAGATTCCCTTGGCAAATCATCAGGGAGTGAATCCAGCCCTTCCCTGCTGAGGGTGTCTGTAGATAATGGACAGGCAAAAGGGGTCTGTAACTGTTCTGCCTCCGAACACCTGGACAGTGAGCTTGCAGATGACCAGGCTGCCCACATCGATTACATCTGCGCTGCGTCTCACTCCTTCCAGTTTGCCTTCTGGAGAAGTAGGTAGGAGACCTTGGTGACTGATATTGAGGTGCAGGTGCTGGAGGTGGTTGTCGATTTGAAGGATGACTCCGCTGGATAGATGGGCATGTGGCCCGCAGATGCCCGGGATGCCCACAGCTATAACATCTTCGCTCTTCTACTTTCTCTCCTCGTCGCATTCCAAAAAATGTGGTAGAAACAACTGGAGGCACATTCACACTGGTATCCACATGAGGTGGTGATCTAGGTCGAGGAACATTGGGCACTGAAGGACAAGGAACCTC
Source organism: Anomaloglossus baeobatrachus (assembly GCF_048569485.1). Taxonomy (NCBI): domain Eukaryota; kingdom Metazoa; phylum Chordata; class Amphibia; order Anura; family Aromobatidae; genus Anomaloglossus; species Anomaloglossus baeobatrachus. Next base: position 1,131,925 of record NC_134358.1, on the reverse strand, counting down.
TGGTGTTGGGGTGCTGGTCATTTTTTCTCCCTCCACTAGCAGCTTCTTCCACTGAGGCTTGATAGTGAGCACCTCATCAGCTAGAGCAGCAGCTTGTTCCACTGTCTCTGGTGTCCTCTCACGCACCCATTCCCGGATCTCAGCAGAGCACTTGGCATAGAACTGCTCTTTCAGGATGACCTGGATGAACGTCTCCCAAGTTAAGGCCCCCTCTCCCTCCAGCCAGCGATGGCATACTTGTTTCAGTCTGTGGGCATACATCTTGAAAGACACTTCCCCATCACAGGCTAACATACGGAACTGAGTCCTATAAGTATCTGGGGTCACGGCATAATGTTCTAGAATTGTCTGTTTTATTTCCCCATACTCACAATTCCACTGAGGGTCCATAGCTCTATAGGCGTCGGCAGCTCCACCCTCCAAGAGGCCCACCAGGTGTCTGACTCGCTCTCTTTCTGGGACTTCCATTAATCGGCACTGATGCTCAAAGTCCTGGAAGAAGCCCTGAATGTCACCTGCAGCTTCATTAAATGGCTTAAAGTCCTTGCGGGACACTCTGGAGAATTCCCTCATAGTTGGTGCTGTGGTTACAGTTTGTCTGGAGCCTCTAGCTGCTTCCACAGCAAACCTCCTCTCCAGCAATGCTGCCCTCTCTTGAGCTCTGCGAATGGCATCCCTCTTATCTTCTATGGTGGCCTCATCTCCAAGCAGTGCCATCTTCTCCTCATACCACACAACCCATTGACTTTTTTGGGTATTTACCTCCAGCTTCAGTCTTTCCTCCCCTTGCTGTAGAAATTGTTCCTCGGTGCCATCTTGCAGGCAAGCGTTTTCCAATACCTCAATTAGTTGCTCCTTAGAGAGTCCTTTGTAGCCGACTTCTAATTCATGGGCCTTTGTTTGTAGGCTCACCACAGTCCAGTTCCTGTATCCTGAGGTTCTGATTCCAGATGTTAATGGGCCATTGTCCTCCATTCTTTCTGCTCTTATCCCGCTGCTGCCAACCAGTTTGTGACGGGGTATGCGGCAGAGCAGTAAGGGATGCCAGGCCAAGGAACAATCCAAAGGGCTTTATTGGAACCACAAAGATAAAGTACCAAACATAAATATAGATCCTTAAAGTCTGCAAGGAGTCCACAACAAAACAAAAGATCCAGGGGCACCGCCTGGTATTCCGATACCAGCGAAAATATGGCAACGGTGCTTATATGAGTTCCAACAGGGTGAACAACAAAACACAATCCCACGTGGCCACTGATCTCCAATCTGTAACAGTCCATACACAGGCTCTAGGATCCAGCCTCAGCTATAGATCCTAGTCCTTCTCCAGCCGAGATACAACTAACTGACCTAACATGGGTCTCATTGTTCTCTACTCTTGGGATCAGCCCCTTAGGTGGGCAGAAGAGTCCAACTCCGCCTGGACACTTGATACATGAATGGACTTTAGACTTCTGGCTCTGTTTATCAAGTTGTAGATTGGAGAAGTCCCATGCTGAGAAGAACAAACAATCCCCCACCAGTAGTACATACAGGACACTCAAGGAGAGACAGACTATTACAACATGAGCACAGTTGGGGGAGGGACATTCTGTTACACCCCTTTTACCTGGGACCATGGATACTTCCTTACCTGGTGTATTGCAAATATAAAAATGGCTATTTTTTGAGTCTATACATTATGTTAAACTATAACATATTGATTAACCAGACAGACAAAGTGTACTTGGTTACAAAATCTTGTATATACTTAAGGATTTCTGTGTGTTTGTCTTGAATATACAGACAGACAATATACCATTGTAACAGAAACCTTATGATTTACTTACATCAAATATCTGATGGTTTTGTGTGTTTGCTATCCATTGAAATTGAAACTATGATTTACTTTAATTCAACAATCTGATGTTTTATGTGTTTGCTATATACACAGACAGACAATATATCCATTTACCTAGCTCAAATACCTGATGTGTATTCTTGGGAGACTTGAATGCTGTGGGTTTATTACCCCATTGTCTGATGTGTGGTGTACCTCTGATTCATCTATGCCCGATGACTGGCCATCAAAGGGCATGGATCAATAAGACTACAACACATTAACTTTAAGGCTTGTAATTATTGTACAAACCTCTATTTAAGATCAGATGAAATATAGCACAGACAGAAGCTCGTGTTACCTGTACCGAGACGTCTGGTCAGTGTTGGGGTTTTCCAGGAGTCCTCTGTCCTTGGTGTGCTTCTGATTCTTAATGTTCCCGGCAGATGGTGCCCAAAGCTCCTTGGTGATTGTAAGTATTTAACTGTACTTAACCTTTGTATGTTGATTATACAAAAGTGTACGCAATATCATACTTTTCCTTTAAGTTTGTATTTCATATTAACTTTTATAATAAAATTACTTGTTTGCCTTCTTTAAAGCCGTATCTGAACTTTAGTGCTAAAAATATTAGCAAAACACCTGGGACCATAGATACCCCCTTACCTGGGTTCATGGATATCCCCTTACCTGGGACCATGGATACCCCCTTATCTGGGACAATGGATATACCCTTGTCCCCCTCTTGTCCAAGGATGATAGGGCTTCCAGAAGCAGTGCCTGAGAAGCTGGTCTTGGTCTATCCGAGGGCCCGGGTCTCAATCTCCGTCAAAGTGAGAGTGAACCTTGGAAATTCTCTGGAAAAAGGGTAGCGAAGGAGGACCGTTAAAGGACGACACTTAAGAGATTTTACTGCTGTGAATCTGAAGTTGTATGAAGAAAATGGAGGTAAGATTTGTGACCACACATTTTTATTTGATCCAGGAAATGCTTGCAATAAATCCCAAGTGGACCCCAGTACTCATTAACTAGAAATCCTACAGAAATACAAATATACAAAAGCCGCATCAACTGTACCCTGCACAGACATTATACCTGGATGTACCAGCATTAAATATGATACAGACTTCCAAGAAAAGTGGGACCCGATGCATGTGTCGCCCAGGGAATGGGCTACTCGGTCCCGGGCAGTGTATTACTGGGGAATGTCACTTTGGTGGCCGTTGCCCAGTCTCGTGCACTGGGTGCTTTTTAATGGGAGTATTTACATGGGAGAAAAAAGGCATTGGTGTGACGCCACCTGCGGGTTGCGGTTAAGATTGTGGAACCGCCGCTGCTTAAGTGGTTACTCCCAGGGCTGGTGGTAATGGCAGCTGTGGTGGTAGGCCTCCGCAGGTAGGGCTGAGCCCAGGAGATGTATGATGGAGTAATATGGGAGGCCACACCATGGGTTGTAGTTAACAGTCTCTACTCACTCTGGACCCTTGGATGGCTGGTTCAGGTCCCTGTATTGCCAGTGCCAGTTGATGACTCGGTTGCTCTGTCCCCGGCACTCTGTGTGGTTGGGTCCCCGTAGCATGGAGCGTCTGTGGCCCGACTGTCCCTTTGTGGTGGTAGTCTCCTTCTCCATACGGCGGGCAGTGTGGACCTTGTAGGACTGGTCTGTGTCCCGACCCTTGATCCTTGCTTTACTGCTGATGCCTGCGGATTTGTGGGTTAGTGAGGTCCATGAAGGTCCCCTCACTGTGCAGGTATTTGCCAGGCCATCTGAAACTGTTGCCTGACCTAGGACCCTGTGCCCCATGCGTGCTCTGGTCCCAGCGATACTCGGCTGCACCTGCCCTGGCGACCACTGTCCTGTGCCCCCGGGCCACCGTTACACGACTCAGCTCTATGCATGTCTGTACACTTCACTCTCTACTTCAGACTGACTGCTGTCCCCTCCTACCAGGCTGTCTAGTTCCCTGGTCTGGCTCCGCTCTGTAGGTGGCCATCCCCTTGTCTGACTAGGCAGTGCCCCCTGGTGTGGAGTCCCCCTGGTGTGGAGTGGTAACTAGGATTTTGGTGTGTGTGGGTCTTGCTGGCACTGGTGTTCTAGGTTCCTGGGGGTAAGCCCTGTATCCCCGAGAGGATGCAGTTCCCTGTAGGGACCTGAGGGTCTCAGGGGCGCTACACATGCAGATAACGAATTGGATGATCCATTTTTTACCACCCAATAAAGCGAAAAATTTAACAGCTGGTTCCCCTTTATCTTCTGTCTTTAATTCCTTGGTTCCGTACCTGGATTTGGTTGTGTTCCTCTAACCTGTGGTTTTGGGACTTGCTCTTACTTCAGCCACTTGTTCAGTAGTCGCCCGATGACTATCGGTTTTGTCTTCTTAATTCCAGGGTGAGCTCACATTATTTTTTCAGATCCTCAGCTGATGATAATTTGAGCTTAGTTTTTGGGGTTTTGTGTTTGACAAAGACTCCTTCTACTTCACTGTTTTGAAATATGTTGTTGGATGCAGGGAAAGCCTTTGTGAAAGAGAGATGGAAACTAGAGTTGAGTGCGGTTCGAGGTTCTCCAGTTCGCGGCTCGAGTGATTTTGGGGGCTGTTCTAGATCGAACTAGGACTCGAGCTTTTTGCTAAAGCTCGATAGTTCTAGTTACGTTCGAGAACGGTTCTAGCAGCAAAAAAACAGCTAATTACTAGCTGGCTTTCCGCTGTAATAGTGTGAGTCACTTTGTGACTCACACTATTATGACATTTCAGTGTATAGTGTGCGGGAACAGCGCATTCAGATCACTGCTGTATGGATAATGGCGATCGCCATTTTTTTTTTTTTTCCTTGTCTTCCTTCCCTAAGCGCGCACGTGTAGTGAGGCGGGCCAGCATGTCAGCCAATCCCAGACACACACACAGCTAAGTGGACTTCTAGCCAGAGAAGCAACGGCATGTGTGATAGGATGTCCATGTCACATGTCCCTGCATTATAAAAACGAGTATCTGCCCGTCCGGACTCCATTATCTGCCTTCTGCGTCCTTGGTGTCAGTCACCGCTGGCGCAGCGCCTATCTCCGATACTGCTGTGTACGCTCTATACACAGCGCTGGACAGAATAGGGATAGCACTTTCTATCAGTCCTTTTAAGGGCTAATACCGGCAGGGTCAGAGCCATAGGTGACAGGTCCGTGAAAACAGAGTTTAACAGCTACACAAGATGACAGCGTCTGTGTAGCTAAGGTCAGGGATTTCCTCGCTGCATTTCCCCATTAGGAGGGATAGAAAGGCAGGCTTCCTTTCCTCCACCCAGACCCACAACCCTGCTACTGTACCCTCCTGCCCTTTGCACACTCAAACTCATTGTTACTAAGCCATTATACTAGCAAACACTGAGTGAACCTAGTGGCATCCTAAACGTGGCTATTGGACTTCTGTATAGTCCCACTAGTGCAAAGATATTTGCAGCACGTCTGCCTGCATTGCACACTCAAGCTCATTGTTACTAAGCCATTATACTAGCAAACACTCAGTGTACCTAGTGGCATCCTAAACGTGGCTATTGGACTTCTGTATAGTCCCAGCAGTGCACAGATATTTGCAGCACCTCTTCCTGCATTGCACACTCAAACTCATTATAACTAAGCCATTATACTAGCAAACACTGAGTGAACTTAGTGGCATCCTAAACGTGGCTGTTGGACTTCTGTATTGTCCCAGTAGTGCAAAGATATTTGCAGCACGTCTGCCTGCATTGCACACTCAAGCTCATTGTTACTAAGCCATTATACTAGCAAACTATGCTGCCAGTTTAAGGGCCGTAGTTGCATTGTCAGGGATAATTATTGTTGTTTATTCTGCTGTTAATAAAGCTAGACCACCGCTGCAATCTACACCACCTCTAAATTTTTACTACCACATTTTAAGTGCACAATCTTGTCGCAATCAAAATGAGTGGCAAAATGACAGATGCTGGTGGAAAGGGGAAGAGGCGTGTTGGAAAAGGAAAAAAAGGGTTTGTCCGTGGGGAAGGTGGCAAAGCTCCATTAACATCTGCTGAAAATAGACCATCTTCCAGCAAAAGTAAGATGTCTACTACTTACTGTGGACAATCCGATGTGCTCCCTTTTTTACGGACACGAACAACTGGAACAAAGGTAGATGATGGCCAAAAAAGGAAAATGCTTGAATGGATCTCAAGTGGTCCAACAAGTGCCCTCTCAGCCACCTCAACTACCGCATCCAAAAAACACCAGTCCTCTGAGTTGTCATCCCAATCACACTTGCTTTCTCCCAGCTCTGAAGTCTCCATCCGCCCTGCACAGTATGGTGGAACTGAGATGGCTGAGTCTGCAGAGCTGTTCAGTCACACTATAGCCTGGGAATCAGAGGTCTGCTCCCAAGCTACAGTGAGTATAGACCAGGAAATGGTCTGCAGTGATGCCCAGAACCTTTGTGACTCTGATTCAGGCCGTGAGGACCAAGTTTCTGAGCATAATGTTGACCCTTTTTCACAAACTGAAACACCTGTTGTTATAGACAATGAGGAACATACTGATGACGATGAGACGCAGATACCAGATTGGGATGACAACTTAAATATTCGGTCAGGGCAAGAAGAGGCTCGGTCTGAGGGTGAGGGGAGTGCAAACACAACAATTGATGAGGAAGTTCTAGATCCCACCTACTGTCACCCCACAGTCAGGCCCTCGAGGAGGTCAACAGAGATGGTGGAGGAGGATGCAACTGATGACGAAGTTACCTTGCGCCTTCCTGGACAGAGTAGGAGTACTGGTAGCACGTCTACAACTGCATCCTCAGCCACCACTGTGCCTCTGAGCACTAGTCGGGGTGGATCAGCAGGTCGTATGCCCTCTAAGCCTTGCCTAGCCTGGTCCTTTTTTGACATAGCAAAAGATCGCCTAAATTATGTGATCTGTAAAATTTGTCATGATTCTGTTAGTAGAGGTCAAAACCTGAGCAGTTTGACAACTTCTTCCATGAATCGTCACATGAATAAATATCATATGTCCCGGTGGGAAGCTCACCGTGCTGCAATGCGGCCTAGCGGAGCGAACCATCCACCGCCTGCCCCTTCCAGTGCATCTGCGCGCTCTTCATCTTCTAGGACTGTGGGGACAGCTGTCACACCTGGTTTTCCACGCACAACTTCCACCACTGTAACCGCAACAGGCAGTTTGCTTGGTAGGTCGTCAGTTGGTTTGGAAGGGGAAACAAGTGCGTGTGTACAGCTCTCTCAGACATCGATAGCACCAACGTTGGATGAAGGCGACATCATGTCTACGCCTGCACTTTCCTCACAAACCTGCATTTTTCCAGGGACACCCTACTCAACACCGTCTACACACAGCAGCCAGATCTCTGTCCCTCAGATGTGGACAAATAAAAGGCCATTTCCTGCGACCCATGACAAAGCTAAGAGGTTGACTTTATCCCTCTGTAAGCTCTTGGCTACCGAAATGCTGCCTTTCCACCTGGTGGACACACAGGATTTTAGAGACCTTATGTCCGTCACGGTGCCCCAGTACCAGATGCCCAGTCGCCACTACTTCTCTAAGAAAGGTGTGCCCGCGCTACACCAGCATGTCGCACACAACATCACCGCTTCCTTGAGAAACTCTGTGTGTGAACGGGTGCATTTCACCACCGATACTTGGACCAGTAAGCATGGACAGGGACGTTACATGTCGCTGACTGGGCACTGGGTAACTATGGTGATAGATGGTGAAGGGTCTGCTGCACAAGTCTTGCCGTCCCCACGACTTGTGTGTCAATCCTCTGTCTGTCCAAGTTCCGCCACTGCTTCTGCCTCCTCTACCTCATCTGGGTCCTCCACCTCCGCCCCAAGCCTGCCTGGTCAGGCCACCAGAGTTCTCACTGCGCAGTAGGAATCACGCACCCCTCATTACTATGCTGGCAGCAGAGCGCAATGGCATCAGGCGGTCTTTAGCTTGAAATGTCTTGGAAATAGGAGTCACACAGCGGATGAGTTGTGGGCAGTGTGGAGGCACGGGGCTCAGTGGGTGCTCTCGTCCACTAAAGCCCGCCGCCTTTAGAAAGACAGCGTGGCTCAGGGCTCATCCCAACTGAACGCCGGCCTCCTTAACCGTGGGCGTAACACTACTCAGACAATACAGGGTGAGGGAACCACAATAATTAGACTTTATTGGATCCCCAAACAATTAACGGCACATAACACATAGCCAGCAAAACACACAAATGTAACAGGCAACAGAGTCTCACCCTTCCGCTGGCTCACCAGGGATTTAGAATGTCCATGCCTCACAGGTTCCAAGCTGTCTGAGGTCTGCAAAGTCTGTAACAGGTGACTGAACTGTCCCAACCTGAGTGTCCTTAGGTAGTCCTGGTTTGATGTTAAAATCCTGGCAGCCGGAGTCGAAATCCCTAGGCTATGGATATGGTCTCCAACCGGGACCGGAATCCCTAGATTGAAGCCATAAGATATCCTGATCCTCTAGTCAGCTCCAAAGAGCTTAGACTGGATCCATCAACCTTCATCAACCCTGGTGGCTTAAAGAAGTCTCTTTTATAGCCATAACCTTCCCTTAGGATACACTGTGTCCTCATCGATTGGTTGGACAATATTGCTTCTTCCATTGGATGAATTTCAAGCTGCATGGATAATGTTCATTTAAATGATGTGCATAGAAAGACTGAGGGTGTACATGTAATCTGGGAGTCACCGACTAGACAATGGCTACTAAGGTAATTACATTATCAATACACAACTACAATACAATGGTTACTGGAAATGTCTGGAGAACAATACGTCTGGCTTTCAGTGGCCAACACAATTACATTGAGTCAACAAGAGTCTTGTAAAAACAATGATGGACTTCTCCCCCGTCTATAGACAATCTATCATGCTGTCTGGCTGGATTTTAAGAAACTTTAACCCATGAGAGTCCATGTTGTCACAGGCAGCTCTGGAGACTGAGTTTAATAAATGGTTGTCTCCACTCAACCTGCAGCCTGGTAAGGCCGTGTGCGACAATGCTGCAAACTTGGGTGCGGCCCTTCACCTGGGCAAGGTGACACACGTGCCTTGTATGGCTCACGTGTTGAACCTTGTTCTCCAGCAATTTTTAACACACTATCCCGGCCTAGATGGCTTTCTGACCAGGGCACGAAAACTGTCTGCTCACTTCCGCCGTTCAACCGCCGCAGCTGAGCGACATGCATCGCTCCAGATGTCTTTCGGCCTGCCGGTTCATCGCCTGAAATGCGATGTGGCGACACGCTGGAATTCGAGTCTCCACATGTTACAGCGACTGTGGCAGCACCGCCGAGCCCTGGTGCAATATGTCATGATGTATAGCCTGGGCCAACGAGATGCAGAGGTGGGGCAGATCACCCTGATGGAGTGGTCTCAGATCAAGGACCTATGCACCCTTCTGCACAGTTTCGACATGGCGACGAATATGTTTAGCGCTGACAATGCCATAATCAGCATGACAATTCCAGTCATTTACATGCTGGAGCACACGCTAAACACTATTCGGAGTCAGGGGATGGGTCAACAGGAAGGGGAGGAACTACAGGAGTATTCATATGCGCAAGGGACAACAACATCACCAAGGTCCAGACGTTCATCATCACCAACGCGGCAGGCATGAGACCACGGGGGACAGGGATCAACAAGGGCGCATGGAAGCAGGCGAAATGTTGAGGAAGGTGCAGGAGAACATGAAGAAATGGAGGACGAACTGTCCATGGACATGGAAGACTCAGCGGATGAGGGAGACCTTGGTCAAATTTCAGTTGAAAGAGGTTGGGGGGAGATGTCAGAGGAAGAAAGAACGGTTAGCATCTCTATGCCACATGCACAGCGTGGACTTGGTCCGCATGGCTGCGCAAGACACATGAGTGCCTTCTTGCTGCACTACCTCCAACATGACCCTCGTATTGTCAAAATTAGAAGTGATGATGACTACTGGCTTGCCACACTATTAGATCCCCGGTACAAGTCCAAATTTTGTGACATAATTCCAGCCATAGAAAGGGACGCACGTATGCAGGAGTATCAGCAGAAGCCATAGAAAGGGACGCACGTATGCAGGAGTATCAGCAGAAGCCATAGAAAGGGACGCACGTATGCAGGAGTATCAGCACAAGCCATAGAAAGGGACGCACGTATGCAGGAGTATCAGCAGAAGCCATAGAAAGGGACGCACGTATGCAGGAGTATCAGCAGAAGCCATAGAAAGGGACGCACGTATGCAGGAGTATCAGCAGAAGCCATAGAAAGGGACGCACGTATGCAGGAGTATCAGCAGAAGCCATAGAAAGGGACGCACGTATGCAGGAGTATCAGCAGAAGCCATAGAAAGGGACGCACGTATACAAGAGTATCAGCAGAAGCTGTTACTCGATCTTAGCTCGGCTTTTCCACCAAACAACCGTGCAGGTGCAGGGAGTGAATCTCCCAGTTGTAACTTGACAAACATGGGACGGTCTCGTCATCTTCAACAGTCTACCCGTACCAGCAGCACCGTATCTGGTGCTGGTAACAGCAATTTTATGGAATCTTTTCATAATTTTTTAGACCCTCCTTTGCAAGGCCACCAGAGACAACAAGTCTGACACATAGTCAACGGCTGGAGAGGATGATACAGGAGTATCTCCAAATGAACATCGATGCCAAGACTTTGCAAATGGAGCCTTGCTCATTTTAGGCTTCAAATCTAGAAAAATGTCCAGAGCTCTCCACTTACGCCTTGGAGATTTTGTCGTGTCCAGCTGCCTGCGTTGTCTCTGAACGTGTCTTCAGTGCTGCTGGGTGTGTGCTGACAGATAAGCGCACGCGTCTGTCCAGTGACAATGTGGACAGACTGACGTTCATCAAAATGAACAAGTCATGGATCCACAAGGAATTTACTACCCCTGTGTCATCCTGGGGAGAGTAAATGCTTGTGGATTTGGAATGTGCTTGATGCAAATCAAAACATCCTGTTTGCAACTAGGGCACAACTGCTGCCACTGATGGGGTGGGTGTGTGTGGGGCACAATTTTTGGAAAAAAGGGAGACTCTGCTTGGAGTAACCCTTGCTTGCTGTGTTTTTAAAAGAAGCCAAGATGAACAGCGCTGGGATCAGGAAAGACTTTGCTACCTACCCCGGGGTCATCCTGGGGACGGATAAGAATGGCGTATTTTTGAATGTGCTTGATGCAAATCAAAACATCCTGTTTGCAACTAGGGCCCAACTGCTGCCACTGATGGGGTGTCTGTGGGGCCCATTTTTTGGAAAAAAGGGAGACTCCGCTTGGAGTCACCTTGCGGTGTTTTACATGATTTTAGAAGGGCGTGCCATGCCTATATCTGTGTGTCCTCCTCTTTTTCCTTGTCGTGCTCTTTTGTTTTCGCATGAGTATATGTCCTTGTCACTTTCCCATGTGTTGTGAGTTGTTTGTCACCTTTTGGACACCTTTGAGGGTGTTTTCTCGGTGTTTTTATGTGTTTGTGATTGCCTGCCATTGTTTCCTATGCGGTTCGAGTTCGGTTCGTTGAACGTTCGCCAAACCGAACTCGAACGAGACCTCCGTTCGGCGAATCGACCTCGAGCCGAACCACGACCGGTTCGCTCATCTCTAATGGAGACCACAGCATGAGCAAAGATGATGGATGATGGAGCAGTGAGAAAAGAAGCTCCACCCATCATGGGCGTGGTCAGAGGTGTATCTAGGTGGCACCCAGGGCAAGAATTCAGTTTGGCGCCCCCCCATGTGACCAATCACTCATATGTGATTTGCAGACACGTGAATCATAGGAAGAAATGCTAGGCTGTTACATGCAAGTATGAAAATCACATATGCTTACTACTGGAACCAGCGAGCAGAGCTGAATCCTGACAGGGAGTATATTACACGCTATTAGAACTGGGGATACACTATGTGACTGCAGGCTTCTGAATTCTCACAGCGCGCACCCCACACTTTTAGGATTCTCCGGTGACAGTGAGAGTGGACGGTCATGTGAGGACAAGTAAGTGATTTGTATACTTCTGGCCACATTCTGACTAGACGTATCTGGCCTCACTCATTCATTTCATTGATGAAGGCCCCGCATGTCTAGTCAGCACATGACCATATGTATGTAAATTGCATACTTGCAGTTTTGTAACCTTCCACTCTCACTGCCGGTGTGGCGCCCCTGACCTGGTCAGGCACCACTGAGTACTGCACCCATGCTGGGGACAGTACAATACAGGTAATCCAGAAGGCTGACCGAGGTGTGACTACACAGGCGCATAGTGATCAGGTCTCACACATGTACCTATGAGAGGACCCCTGGGGATCCCAGGAGGGGGAAAAGCCTTCACCTCCACTGGAATAGTGGAGGGGGCCAAAAGCCTCCATCTCCTCTCAAGGGGTGTGGTAAGAGAGTCTGGTTGCTAGGTGGCGTAGGCAGGCACAAAAGGGAAAAGAGAAGGAGGAGTAAACAGTCTGCAGCAGAGTGTGGAGGAGTGAGGAGCAGAAAAGTGAAGCTCTGACAGGAGCAGCAGTGAAGGTCCCAGATGTGAGCCGGTTCAGAGCAGAGTCCAGGGAGCTCCGAGGAGAGCTGACCCCTTCCCCTGGGCTGCTGTAGTCTGACAGCGTCCGCGCAGTGGCTACCGACGGGGGAGAACGGTCACCTAGGAGGGCTACCCGAAACCCATCTCCAGCTAGAGAGAGAGCACAGAGTGGGAAGTAAGGAGACTGCTAGGGAGAACCAGGCCCAAACGGGCGGCAGATCCCGGAGCGGGGATAGATCCACCTTTCCCTGCTAAACCTGCCGGTGTGGGGCCCTCAAAGCCCACACCACAACACCTAAAAGCCGCAGCCACGTAGCCACAGTTAGGGCCCATAGTTCACAGGAGGCAAGCAGCTGGAGTGATCTGGCCCAGGCAACAAGCAAACGGCAAACGAAGGGGAGAGAGGCTTCAGCAACTTCCCTGGGTGACCCCCATAGGGACTAAAAGTCGGGGTTACCCCAAACCACCAAGGGCTAAGGAAGGCGAGTTGGTAGTCACCATCAGAAGTCAGCCTGAAGGATACCTGGTTCCAGCCTGGTTCATCCCAGCTACGCCCGGGTTACTCACCCTGCCATCTGAAGTGAGTAAAACCCCTGAAAGACATTCTGCGTGTGTGGAGTTATTCTGCGCCTTGTGGTTCTACACACCGATACAGGGCCCTGGGGCTTGCCTCACTCTCAGGAGGCTATTCCAACTAACTGCACTCACCATCAGCCCCAGGCGTCCCTCAACCTGCAGTGGCGGTCCCCACTGACCGCAATACTGAGAGTGGCGTCACGACAAATAGAACATTCCCTACCTGTGACGAGATCCAGCCGAGTGGAGTCCCTGAAGGTAATGCACCGACACAACACCTGCGGGGCTTCACATAAAACATTTTTAAAACCACCAGGTACCATACATCACCACCCTCCACCCACAAGTCCGTTAACCCACCCTAAACCCTTTCACGTTGGCCGCGCCTTCAGCCACTTCTGGCAGGATGTAGAGGCGGCTTTCATGGGTTGGTGGTCTCAGGGTATACCTGGCCTGGTGGAGCCGCGCCTTCACCGGCACCAGAGTATCCTGACAGCGTGCAGTGTGCGCACTGTGAAAATTCAGAAGTCTGCGGTCAAAGTGACTGCAGACAAATCACAGACTTGGACAACCCCTTTAATGCTCCTAACATACATAAAAAACAAAGTAACCCTTAATTTGTCAGATGGCACAAGACTTTATTAAAGAGGTTGTCCACTACTTTAACATTGATGGCCTTTCCTTAGGGTAGGTCATCAATGTCTGATCAGCCAGGGTCCGGCACCTGGCACCCCCGCCATTCGCCTGTTATAGATGCCATGCCGGCCGTGGCAGGTGGCCAGAAGTGCTCAGATCCGGATCTGCTCCATCTTCTGATATTGGCAGTATATCGCACACAGCCCTTACACACCGGCCATATACTGCACACTGACCATATACCACACACTGGTTGTATGCCGCACACAGCCCTCACACACTGGTCATATATTACACACAGCCCTAACACACTGGCGTATACCGCACACAGACCATATACCGCACACTGGCTGTATACCGCACACAGACTTCACACACTGGGTGTATACCGCACATTGTACTCACACACTAGCCGTATACCGCACATTGTACTCACACACTGGCCATATACTGCACACAGCCCTCACACACTGGCCGTATACCGCACACAGCCCTCACACACTGGGTGTATACCACACACAGCCCTCACACACTGGCCGTATACCGCACACAGCCCTCACACACTGAGTGCAAACCGCACACAGCCTTCACACACTGGCCGTATACCGCACATTATACTTGCACACTGGCCATATACCGCACACGGACCATAGACCGCACACTGTCTGTATACCGCACACAGCCCTCACATACTGGCCATATACCGCACACAGCCCTCACACACTGGCCGTATACCGCACACAGCCCTAACACACTGAGTGCAAACCGCACACAGCCTTCACACACTGGCCGTATACCGCACATTATACTTACACACTGGCCATATACCGCACACGGACCATAGACCGCACACTGTCTGTATACCGCACACAGCCCTCACACACTGGCCGTATACCGCACACAGCCCTCACACACTAGGTGTATACCACACACATCCCTCACACACTGGCCGTATACCGCACACAGCCCTCACACACTGGCCGTATACCGCACACAGCCCTCACACACTGGGTGTATACCACACACAGCCCTCTCACACCGGGTGTATACCCCACACAGCCCCCACATACTGGCCGTATACCGCACACAGCCCTCACACACTGGCCGTATACCGCACACAGCCCTCACACACTGGGTGTATACCACACACAGCCCTCTCACACCGGGTGTATACCCCACACAGCCCCCACATACTGGGTGTATACCGCACATTGTACTCACACACTGGCCGTATACCGCACACAGCCCTCTCACACCGGGTGTATACCCCACACAGCCCCCACATACTGGGTGTATACCGCACATTGTACTCACACACTGGCCGTATACCGCACACAGCCCTCACACACTAGGTGTATACCACACACAGCCCTCACACACTGGCCGTATACCGCACACAGCCCTCACACACTGGCCGTATACCGCACACAGCCCTCACACACTAGGTGTATACCACACACAGCCCTCACACACTGGCCGTATACCGCACACAGCCCTCACACACTGGCCGTATACCGCACACAGCCCTCACACACTGGGTGTATACCACACACAGCCCTCACACACTGGGTGTATACCCCACACAGCCCCCACATACTGGGTGTATACCGCACATAGCCCCGACACACTGGCCATACTGTATACTGCACACGACACACACACTGGCCATATACAGCACACATGCACTGGACATATTGTAGCCTTCACACACTGGGTGTATACCGCACATTGTACTCACACACTGGCCGTATACTGCACACAGCCCTCACACACTAGGTGTATGCTGCACATTGCGCTCACACACTGTGTGTATACCGCACACAGCCCTCACACACTGGGCGTATACCACACATTGTACTCACACACTGGCCGTATACTGCACACAGCCTTCACACACTGGCCGTATACCGCACACAGCCCTCACACACTAGGTGTATACCGCACATTGTACTCACACACTGGCCGTTTACCGCACACAGCCTTCACACACTGGCCGTATACCGCACACAGCCCTCACACACTGGGTGTATACCACACACAGCCCTCACGCACTGGGCGTATATCACACACAGCCCTCACACACTGGCCGTATACCGCACACAGACTTCACACACTGGCCGTTTACCGCACACAGCCCTCACACACTGTGTGTATACCGCACACAGCCCTCACACACTGGGTGTATACCGCACACAGCCCTCACACACTGGGTGTATACCACACACAGCCCTCACACACTGGGCGTATATCACACACAGCCCTCACACACTGGGTGTATACCACACACAGCCCTCACACACTAGGTGTATACCGCACATTGTACTCACACACTGGCCGTATACTGCACACAGCCCTCACACACTAGGTGTATACCACACACAGCCTTCACACACTGGCCGTATACCGCACACAGTCCTCACACACTGGGTGTATACCACACACAGCCCTCACACACTAGGTGTATACCGCACACAGTCCTCACACACTGGGTGTATACCACACACAGCCCTCACACACTAGGTGTATACCACACACAGCCCCCACACACTGGGTGTATACCACACACAGCCCTCACACACTAGGTGTATACCGCACACAGTCCTCACACACTGGGTGTATACCACACACAGCCCTCACACACTAGGTGTATACCACACACAGCCCTCACACACTGGCCGTATACCGCACACAGTCCTCACACACTGGGTGTATACCACACACAGCCCTCACACACTAGGTGTATACCGCACACAGCCCTCACACACTAGGTGTATACCGCACACAGCCCCCACACACTAGGTGTATACCACACACAGCCCTCACACACTAGGTGTATACCACACACAGCCCTCACACACTAGGTGTATACCACACACAGCCCTCACACACTAGGTGTATACCGCACACAGTCCTCACACACTGGGTGTATACCGCACACAGCCCTCACACACTAGGTGTATACCACACACAGCCCTCACACACTAGGTGTATACCACACACAGCCCTCACACACTAGGTGTATACCGCACACAGCCCTCACACACTAGGTGTATACCACACACAGCCCTCACACACTAGGTGTATACCGCACACAGCCCCCACACACTGGGTGTATACCACACACAGCCCTCACACACTAGGTGTATACCGCACACAGTCCTCACACACTGGGTGTATACCACACACAGCCCTCACACACTAGGTGTATACTGCACACAGCCCTCACACACTGGCCGTATACCGCACACAGCCCCCACACACTGGGTGTATACCACACACAGCCCTCACACACTAGGTGTATACCGCACACAGTCCTCACACACTGGGTGTATACCACACACAGCCCTCACACACTAGGTGTATACCACACACAGCCCTCACACACTGGACTTATACCGCACACAGTCCTCACACACTGGGTGTATACCGCACACAGCCCTCACGCACTGGGCATATATCACACACAGCCCTCACACACTGGGTGTATACAGCACATTGTACTCACACACTAGATGTATACTGCACACAACCCTCACACACTAGATGTATACCACACACAGCCCTCACACACTAGGTGTATACCGCACATTGTACTCACACACTGGCCGTATATCGCACACAGCCCTCACACACTGGGTGTATACCACACACAGCCCTCACACACTAGGTGTATACCGCACACAGTCCTCACACACTGGGTGTATACCACACACAGCCCTCACACACTAGGTGTATACCGCACATTGTACTCACACACTGGGTGTATACCGCACACAGCCCTCACACACTGGCCGTATATCGCACACAGCCCTCAAACACTGGTCGTATACCGCACACAGCCTTCACACACTGGCCGTATACCGCACACAGTCCTCACACACTGGGTGTATACCGCACACAGTCCTCACACACTAGGTGTATACCGCACATTGTACTCACACACTGGCCGTATATCGCACACAGCCCTCACACACTGGTCGTATACCGCACACAGCCTTCACACACTGGCCGTATACCGCACACAGTCCTCACACACTGGGTGTATACCACACACAGCCCTCACACACTAGGTGTATACCGCACATTGTACTCACACACTGGGTGTATACCGCACACAGCCCTCACACACTGGCCGTATATCGCACACAGCCCTCACACACTGGTCGTATACCGCACACAGCCTTCACACACTGGCCGTATACCGCACACAGTCCTCACACACTGGGTGTATACCGCACACAGTCCTCACACACTGGGTGTATACCGCACATTGTACTCACACACTGGCCGTATACCGCACACAGCCCTCACACACTGGGTGTATACCGCACACAGCCCTCACACACTGGCCGTATACCGCACACAGCCCTCACACACTGGCCGTATACCGCACACAACCCTCAAACACTGGTCGTATACCGCACACAGCCTTCACACACTGGCCGTATACCGCACACAGTCCTCACACACTGGGTGTATACCGCACACAGCCCCCACACACTGGTCGTATACCGCACACAGCCTTCACACACTGGGTGTATACCGCACACAGCCTTCACACACTGGCCGTATACCGCACACAGTCCTCACACACTGGGTGTATACCGCACACAGCCCCCACACACTGGGTGTATACTGCACATAGCCCCGACACACTGGCCATACTGTATATTGCACACGACACACACACTGGTCATATACAGCACACATGCACTGGACATACTGTATACTGTACACACCACTAGGGACTTATACCTCATGCATATAGTGTGAATTGAAGTTACTAATACATTAGATATAGAGTGTATATTAGATATAAATCACACAGCTCAGGTATCAGCACCTGCTGCTTAGTTGCCCTGTAACATCAGCTGCAGCACACGTTCCTGACAGATGCTCCCTCCTCATGTAAGATGGAGGCATCAGCTGAGCTACAGCAGAAAGCACCCAGGCACTGAGTGGTTAACGTGTGGCCTATCAGCGCTGGCTTCATCGCCTCCTGTTTCCTCTGCGGTGCTAGAGCTGAACAGCACAGAGGCCTGAGCGCAGCTGGGAGGGGAGAGGCTGAGCGCGGGCACTATGCAGCCTCCTCAGTGCAGTGCAGGCTCCTCACCATCACTCTGCTTCTAACTACAATCTGACAGGACAGCATGCAGGAACCAGAGGCAGGGGAAATCCTCCCCAGTGCAGTCTGCTGACCGGCTATGTGTGACTGCACGGGGCGCAAATAGCTAAGGCCGGCCATGCCGAGGAGACTCAAAGCGCCGCATCAGGCAGTCCGACGGCGCCAACCGACAGCTGCACCCATGGCACATGCCCTGCCAGTCCCCCTAGATACGCTTCTGGGCGTGGCAGCCTGATGAAGGCGCAAAGATGTGTCCGGCCTGCGAAAAGCCCTGTGCGGAGAGATGTGCTGCCTCTGCAGCAGTCGGACTGCTCGGATCTGGGGTCGCTGTGGCTCGAGGTCTCCAGACCCGGGGGCTTGCGGCCACTCAAAACTGTAAGGGGGTTATTTACAGGGGATAAGTGTCTTCGATGCCACCCGTTGCTCGCGGTAAGGGGAGTACCACCGATGCTGATGGGAGTACCCGGGGGAGATGGAGTGGGACAACCAGATGGTGTTCCCTCCACGGGTAGGGGAGGCCCCGGGACTCTGGATATATAGGTGGCAGGTAGCGTTGTGCAGGCTATGCGGGCAGGCAGAACGCAGGGGAAGCAGTGTACTCACTCAGGCCGTGTGGATGTTGGTGCAACCATTAAGCAGACACAGGAGTAAGCCAAGTCTCTGGGTGCCGCTGCCACTCCGGGGAGCCCGTCCGGGAATACGTTCCCGCTGGTATTGCTGATGAGTCGCCCACCACAGCGCTGCAGGGGTTTCCTGCGGGACACTGCAGGGACTTCTCTGTAGGGACCCTTCTGGCAACAGGTATGTCAGGTTCACTTTCATGAGAGTCGTGACGCCACTCTGGTTCTGCGGTCAGGGTGAGGGGTGACCACCACTGCAGTTTAATGAGCATCTGGGGCTGATGGTACTTGCAGTTAGATGGTGTGGCCTCCCGAGAGTGAGGCTGGCCCTGGGGCTCGGGTGTATGTGTGTGGAACCACAGATCACAGAATAACTCCGTCACAATCCAGAAATGTCTTTTAACTGTTTACTCAATTGCTGGTGGTAGAGTGAGGCAACCCGGGCGATGCTGAGATGAACCAGAAAGAACCAGTTATCCTTCAGGCTGCTATAGGGGTGACTGTAAGCTCGCCTTCCTAGCACTTCTTGTTTCGGATAACCCCCAACTTGAAGTATATGGGATTCATCCAGGGAAGTCGCAGCTGCCTTTTCTCCCCTTTCTGGCCCGTTTGCTGGTAGCGTGGACCAAGTAAAGATGGCTTCCACCCTTGCCTCCAGCCTGCTGAGGAAGCGAGAGCGATACACATTCAGGACTGCGAGCTGCTCTTCTTCCCCCCACTGTTTGGGTCTTTTGCCTCTTTCTGTCCATAATATGGGTAAGCCTTGATCTTCTGATAAATTCTCTTGTTATTCATTATACAGTTTGGTAATTGCCCTTGGACAGTCTTTGAGGTTGATTTTTTCTATACACGTGCAGCAGATTTGTTAGTCTGGTCTATTAAGGAAGACACTTTATTATTGAGGCAGATACCTTATTACTGCTGCCATCATAGATTATGCATATTTTGATTGCATTTACTGACTAGGACCCATACATATACTAATGTGGGGGGTGATTGCTGGTAGAAGTCCTCCTTATACCTCTATATACCTTGTTTATTGATGAACAATTCTATTTTAATGTACATATGTATGTTTTTCTGAATTTCAATAAAGATTGTTACATTTTATGGAAACAGTACTCCTATGTGTGTGTTTAATACACATTTCTTATCAAATTGTATAGATGGAGTTTTCCCGGGTGATTAATTCCTATATTTAGGGAATTACATTAAAGAATTTTGGGTTATATAATGTATCCACTGAATTTTTCCCTTTAGTCTTTGATCGTGGTTATAAAGATGGCTTCTTGCCCTATCTCACCTATGGGCCCCCTCATTGCTGCTGATGCTGCGGACTCTGTATTGGTTGGTGAGACACCTGGAGTATCCTCACCGGCAGGTTTTAGCAGACCACTAAATGGATGTCTGGCTCTAGGGACCTGTCCCCATGTGTGCCTGGTCTACCAGGAGTCCCCGTACTCAACTACCTCGCTTCTTCCTGAGGTGTCTTTTAGGCCGACTGTGTGGCAACCGAACTCCCCCGAAAACAGCCACTACACCTGCAGGGTCTGACTAGCATGTCTGCGTGCCCGCTCTCCGCTTCAGACTCGGCTTGTGTGTCCTCCTCCACTGCTCCTCTCCGACTCACTACCACTGTATCACTAGTTTCCAGCTTCTCCACCGCACCACTAGCTGAAATGTGGAGGCCACGCCCCCTCCTGGGTCTGCCCAGGGGTCCCCTCTAAGATGTGTGTGACCTGGTTACTATGTGTCTGTACGTACACACCCTACTCAGCCTTTGGGATTACCTGTTTGTACTCACCCAGCATGGGTGCAGTACTCAGTGGTGCCTGACCAGGTCAGTGGCGCCACACTTACTTGTACGGAGCCTGCCTCTATGCACATGTATTTATATGTTTGAGTGACCCCTTGGCCTGAAGTGGTCAGGGTCCCGCTCCTTATATCTAAATAGTGGAGCTTTGCTCTCGATGGCTGACACTTGGAATTTCAGTGGGCCGCATAAGCTGGAAAGCCCTATCCCCCTCGTTGTGTTGGTGCCTTCGATCTCTGAACTCTTGGGGAAAGTTCATAAAGAGACTATCCTCCACAGGTGAATTACCAGGTTGCGTGAAGCTACTCCCTGATCTAGGGTCCTGTACCCCGCCGTGCTCAGTACTGGTCCAGTTACTTTGCCGACTGTTCTCCAAAACTAAGTCTGGGCACCCTTCTCCAATGCCCCGCAACCGGGTCTCTGACTCCTCCAGTTCCAAACCACCATCTGTGACCTAACCAACATCACCCAGGGAGCTACATCTCCCTCCGCTCCTCTCTCTTTGGGAGCTACTACTGTTCTGACTATGTCCCTCTCACCAGTCTATCTGACCCCTAGGCTTATGGTACTTTTCCAGCTAGACCACCTACTGGTGTGCCTGACAGGGTGTGGTGTGAGGTGTGGTTAGTATTTGAGTTCTGATGGAAGCAATACCAGTAGTTAGGATCCCAGAACCATGGAGGATGAGTTATGCACCATAAGAGAAAGGAGTGCAGTTCCCTGTGACACCCTGATGGTCAGGGGGATCACAGAGACAGTCCTATGGTGAGTGGTGCCTGCCTCAGAAATCAAAGGCCCTACCCCTCGCAGCAGGTGACTGAGAACGGGTGGTGGCATTGAAGAAAAGGGCAGAGGAGCAAGAAGAGACTTCTCCCATAGCAAGAAAGGACTTCCACCGCCAAGCAGGCCGGCACCATTGTTGGTGAGTGAAGAGACAAAGATGGAACAGCATGGAGTGTGGCCTGAGTGAGAAGGGCAGTGGCCCAGGACTCCGGTCTACAAAAGCCCCATGAGTGTGGCCTGGAAAAAGTGGCTTCAGCTGTAAGAGGATGTGCCAATGCCAGGTGACTTGTTGGAGCCAGATGTCCCCCAAAGACACCATATTCAACATCTGGATCGGTGATTGAAGGGCTGCTCCCGGGTGGCAGAAACTCTGTGGCCAGGAAGAATGTCCAAAGTCTTTTGGAACTGGGAGTACCTAGTTCTTCTCCAAAGAAGGGTCTATACAGGAAGCATCCCTCATGCCATGGCCACAAAGAAGCATGACAGAGGCGGCTCTGGCTCCCCTGCTCACAGTGTATTTAGAGGAGAAACCCCCCTCCATAGACCATTTTAAGGCCTAGTCGGTCACTGAGGTGGTCTAGGGGAAGAACTGGATGGATGAATGGGTGCAGGCCCACTTGGATCTTTCCTGGGATGGAGCTGTTGGCGATCGGATAACGTTTGGCACTGTGAGAGACCTTGATCTTCTGCAAGAGTAAGGATTTGTGCAGGAGGAGAAGAACGAAGACCGAATGTATGTGAATGACGACTTCATGCGGCAGCTGCCCATCCTGAAGGAAGGAGACTGGGTTCAACTTGTGAAAGAAGACAGCCCACAGGGATGGTTCTCAGTGGCGGTAGTTTAAGCTCGGTTGGAGGCAGAGAGTTCAACGGTGACTGTCCAATCACAGCTGGAAGTACCAGCAGTGTGAGTGCCTACATCCCTGAAGCCGTTTATGGGTGCCCAACAGAACAGTGGGGAGACTGACTCTAGTACTTAGGCCTCCACTGCCGGTGCAAGGATCTTGTTACGTTACCACCGGAGTCCGCTCCAGCGACTTCTGCTCCGATCACCAGGCGACGCCGTGTTCCTGCCGTGGATGGTGCTGGTGATGGGAGAGGAGTCGATGCCAGTGGTACCGGTGGGCGCAGGCTCCGATCATCCACTGGGCTGGGTTATCTTGGGATCTGCAGTACCACTGGCTGACTGTGGGTGGCGTGTGTCTTCCAGCTGAAATTGCCAGTGTTCAGCTACAGCCAATGGGAAGACACCACACCCTTCTTAGTTCCCCTCCTGTCTGCTGACCTCTGCCAGAGATAGTTACGATTTCCTGGCTCCTGGTCCGCCCTATTCTGTTTTGTGATTCCTGTGCGCTGACTTCTGCTTGTTTCCTGACTACCCTTCTGCCTGCTGTTTTTCTACCTCGCTGCCCGATCCGGATTTGACCTCTGCTTGTGTCTGATTACGTCCTTGTCTGCCGATTCTGTCCCTGTTCTGCTATTCCTAGTTTGACCCTGCCTGACGACTACTCTCATCGGACTGCAGCCTTCCACAGGTAGTGATCTCCGGGGACCTGTGTAATTCCAAATCCCTGTATAGGGGTTAAAGGGTTTTAGGGTTCTGGGGGTCCTGCTTGGTGAGTGGCTTCCCTCTAGCCTGTCCATTACATCCCATCTGAGTCTGTTGATCCAGGCAGGCGTTACAGATCTTAGGCCTTTCAGAGTGGATCTGTGCTCCGGCTGTGGAATACAGTATGTGGCCCAAGGAGCACTTTCAACACTGTACGTGAAAGAGACCTGGGTATAAGAGCATCTATAATGTAGATCATGGTAGAAAGCTGGAGCCAGGGACACTAAGCCTTTGATGTGCCTGTTGCAGTCAGAGAAGAGGAACTTTTCCATGTTCCTAAGGGCTGTACCAGAACGGTTGGCCTAACAAAAGCAGAAGTTTGTGTTGTTTTTTTCCCCTTCCCAGTTTGTTTTGTCCATGTTGTGCAACCCCTGTTGGATTGTAGGAAGGTGAGCTAGGAGAGGGGTCTACACTCTTCACCAAGGACCCTGACTTTGTGGACCTTGCACACAGCCCTATAAACTTTGCCCTGTGCCCCATGGACTTTGCCCATATCTCCATGGAGTTTGTTCTGTGCTCCATGGACCCTACCCCTGTCCTCATGGACTTTACCCTTAGGCCTGTGCCCCTAGACTGTCATGATTGTCAATGTGTCTTGTGACTAAAGACAGGCTCAGGGCTAGTTTTTATTTACCATCTGAGACCATGCACATTAAGGCTATGTGCGCACGAAAATTCCACAGGTATTCAAAGATTACCGCACCCGCGGTAAAAAACCGCGGGAAACCGCACCCGAAAACCGCATGCGGTTTTCCGCGGTTTGCTGCAGTTTTACCGCGGTATTGTTCGCGGTTTTGCCATGTGTGGGTTGGGATGTGCTTTATTGCATTCAATGCAATAAAGCACATTGAAAAAAAAAAAAAAAAAGTCATTTCATTCTGAGATAGTAGATAGATAAAGAGAAAGAAGAATAGATTGAGGGATAGATAGATAGATAGATAGATAGATAGATAGATAGATAGAGGGATAGATAGATAGATAGATAGATAGATGGAAAGATAGAGGGATAGATAGATAGATAGATAGATAGATAGATAGATAGATAGATAGATAGATAGATAGATAGAGAGATAGATAGATAGATAGATAGAGAGAGGGATAGATAGATAGATAGATAGATAGATAGATAGATGGAAAGATAGAGGGATAGATAGATAGATAGATAGATAGATAGATAGAGGGATAGATAGATGGAAAGATAGAGGGATAGATAGAGGGATAGATAGATGGAAAGATAGAGGGATAGATAGAGGGATAGATAGATAGATAGATAGATAGATAGATAGAGGGATAGATAGAGGGATAGATAGATAGATAGATAGATAGATAGATAGATAGATAGAGGGATAGATAGAGGGATAGATAGATAGATAGATAGATAGATAGATAGATAGATAGATAGATGGAAAGATAGAGGGATAGAGGGATAGATAGAGGGATAGATAGAGGGATAGATAGATGGAAAGATAGAGGGATAGAGGGATAGATAGAGGGATAGATAGATAGATAGATAGATAGATAGATAGAGGGATAGATAGATAGACAGATAGAGGGATAGATAGATAGATAGATAGATAGATAGATGGAAAGATAGAGGGATAGAGGGATAGATAGAGGGATAGAGGGATAGATAGATAGATAGATAGAGGGATAGATAGATAGACAGATAGAGGGATAGATAGATAGATGGAAAGATAGATAGATAGAGGGATAGATAGATAGATAGATAGATAGATAGAGGGATAGAGGGATAGATAGATAGATAGATAGATAGATAGATAGAGAGATAGATAGATAGATAGATAGATAGATAGAGGGATAGATAGATAGATAGATAGATAGATAGATAGATAGATAGATAGATAGACAGATAGAGGGATAGATAGATAGATAGATAGATAGATAGATAGATAGATGGAAAGATAGAGGGATAGATAGAGGGATAGATAGAGGGATAGATAGAGGGATAGATAGAGGGATAGATAGATAGACAGATAGAGGGATAGATAGATAGATGGAAAGATAGATAGAGGGATAGATAGATAGATAGATAGAGGGATAGAGGGATAGATAGATAGAGGGATAGATAGATAGAGGGATAGATAGATAGATGGAAAGATAGATAGAGGGATAGATAGATAGATAGAGGGATAGAGGGACAGATAGATAGATAGATAGATAGATAGATAGATAGATAGATAGATAGAGGGATAGAGGGATAGATAGATAGATAGATAGATAGATAGATAGATAGATAGATAGATAGATAGATAGATGGAAAGATAGATAGAGGGATAGATAGATAGATAGATAGATAGATGGAAAGCTAGAGGGATAGATAGAGGGATAGATAGATAGATAGATAGATAGAGGGATAGATAGAGGGATAGATAGACAGATAGAGGGATAGATAGAGGGATAGATAGATAGATAGATAGATGGAAAGATAGATAGAGGGATAGATAGATAGATAGATAGATAGAGGGATAGAGGGATAGATAGATACAGGAGATGCTCCACAACTTCTACAGCTACAAGTACAAGTCAAACCCAGAAGGAGTGAATCAAGCTGCAAAAGACCTCAACAAAATATTCCACACCATGGCCAAATTGTCCGACCTCAAACAAGTCAACTACAAGAGGCCAAAAGAAAAGCAGATCAATGGTTGGTTTGACAAAGAGTGTAAAGCCGTTCGAAAGACCCTGAGAACAGCCTCAAACAATAAACACAGAGACCCCAACAACCCAGACCTGAGGGAAGCCTATGACACCATACAAAAGCAGTACAAAACCATCCTCAGGAGGAAGAAGCAGAGCTACATCTCTACCAAACTTAGCCAACTCCAAGACGCCCTCCAAGACAACTCCTTCTGGGAAATATGGAGCCACATGGACACAAAGAGCAAGAAAAAGAATGACCCATATCCAAAATGGCAACATCTGGCTCCAGTACTTCAGAGACCTCTACAAAGACATCCCAAAAGAAGGACTAAGCCAAGAGCAGGAAAACATAACATCAAAACTAAAGGCAATGGAAGAGAAAATCAAAAACTTCCAAAACCCACTGGACACACCAATTACATTACAGGAAGTTGCAGAGAAAATCACTTCCATAAAGTGTAAAAAATCTAGTGGTCTGGATGGAATCCCCCCAGAGATGTTGAAGTACAGCCCACCAGAAATTCAAGCTGCAATGGTTAAACTGTTCAATATTGTGCTGAGTGCTGGCTACTTCCCTCGTACCTGGAACCAAGGACTTCACACACCCATCCACAAGAGTGGGGACAGGTATGACCCTGCCAACTACAGAGGCATATGTGTCAGCAGTAACTTGGGAAAACTGTTCAACAGCATCCTAAACAAAAGGATCATCAGTTTCCTTACCGAGCACAATGTCCTGAGCAAAAGCCAAGCAGGGTTCGTGCCAAACCACCGCACCACGGACCACATCTACACCCTGCACAGTCTCATTCAGAGCCACGTCCACAATACAAAGCATGGGAAGATATACGCCTGCTTTGTAGACTTTAAAAAGGCCTTTGACTCAGTGTGGCACCCGGGCTTGTTCTTGAAACTGCTGGAAAGCGGAATAGGAGGAAAGACCTACGATGTCATCAAAAGCTCCTACACCGAGAACCTCTGCAGTGTGAGTGTGAATGGTAGAAGAACGGCTTATTTCCAGCAGAGCCGAGGAGTCAGACAAGGCTGCAGCCTAAGTCCAACGCTCTTCAATATTTACATCAATGAGCTGGCTACTGCTCTAGAATCTTCACCTGCTCCAGGTCTCACACTCCATGACGCCCAGGTAAAATTCTTGCTCTATGCAGATGACCTACTGCTGGTGTCACCAACCGAGAAAAGTCTCCAAGACAACCTACAGATCTTGGAGAAATTCAGCTCCACATGGGCACTACCGATCAATCTAAAGAAAACCAACATCATGGTGTTCCAGAAGAGAAAAAGAAGATTTGACCAGCATCCTTCCTTTGTCGTAAACGGCTGCACTCTAACAGGAACAGACAAATACACCTACTTGGGCCTGGAAATTCACCAGTCAGGGAGCTTCAAACAAGCCATAGAGACCCTGAAAAACACGGCATGCAAAACCTTTTATGCCATCCGAAGGAAATTGTATCATCTGAAGCCACCAGTGAGGGTCTGGCTAAAAATCTTCGATTCCATCATTGCCCCAATCCTCCTGTACGGCAGCGAAGTCTGGGGCCCTCACACTTACCCAGATTGGTCAAGGTGGGATTCCAGCCCAACAGAAATATTCCACCTGGAATTCTGTAAGCCCCTTCTCCAGGTCCATCGAAGCACCTCCAACAGCGCCTGTCGGGCCGAGCTGGGCAGATTCCCTCTACACCTAGCAGCTCTGAAGAGGTCACTATCATTTCAGGCTCACCTACAGAGTAGCAATCCAAGCTCCCATCACCACAAAGCTCTGATATATATACGTGGGCCAGATGAACCAGGACCCCTGGCACAGCTCTCCCAAACCCAACTGGACAAAATAACCAATCACAGCAGCCTGACAAGAACCAGAATCAGGAAGATGGTAGACGAGGGCCAGGAGAGGTATGTCAGTGACTGGAGGACCGACATCAACACCTCACAGAAACTGACCACGTACCAGAGACTACAGAGAGACTACAGACTGGCCCCGTATCTGGAGAAACTCCCGGACCCCAGAGACCGCAGGACCCTGAGCCGAAATAGACTCAGTGCCCACAGTCTAGCCATCGAATCCGGCCGACACAAGCAGAGCTACAAGCCCAGGGAGGACAGACTGTGCCAACACTGTGACCTGGAGGCCCTGGAGGATGAAACCCACCTCCTGCTACACTGCACCAAGTACTCAGCAGTGAGGGACACTCACTTCAGGAGACTCTCCCATCTCTTCCCGGATTTCAGCTCCATGAAGGAGGAAGAGAAAACATATATATCCTGCTGGGGGAAGAAGAGAGCGCAGTGGAGATAGCAGCGCGGTATGTGAGCGAATGCCATAGACTTCCAGAAAGAGAACTATGATAAGCCATGGACTTCCATAGCCCCCCATCCCAGATGTGGCCCCCCCAATCCCCACCATGGATATGCCCCAACCACCGTTACTACAATCCCCACCCTGGATATGCCCCAACCACCATTACTACAATCCCCACCCTGGATATGCCCCATCATAAGCCATGGACTTCCATAGCCCCCATCCTAGAAGTGCCCCCACAGTCCCCACCTTGGATGTGCCCCATCCACCGTTACTACAGTCCCCACCCTGGATATGCCCCATCATAAGCCATGGACTTCCATAGCCCCCATCCTAGAAGTGCCCCCACAGTCCCCACCCTGGATGTGCCCCATCCATCCTTCCTACAGTCCCCACCCACCATCCCCACAGCCCCAGTCCCTAATGTACACTTGCTTTGGCAAAACTAATTTGTATTTGGTCCTGCCAATAAAGCTTATTTGATTTGATTTGATTTGATTTGATAGATAGATAGAGAGAGAGATAGATAGAGGGATAGATAGATAGATAGATAGAGGGATAGATAGAGGGATAGATAGATAGATAGATAGATAGATAGAGAGATAGATAGATAGAGGGATAGATAGATAGATAGAGGGATAGATAGAGGGATAGATAGATAGATAGATAGAGAGATAGATAGATAGATAGATAGATAGATAGATAGATAGATAGATAGATAGATAGATAGATAGATAGATAGAGGGATAGATAGATAGATAGATAGATAGATAGATAGATAGATAGATAGAGGGATAGATAGATAGATAGATAGATAGAGGGATAGATAGATAGATAGAGGGATATATAGAGGGATAGATAGAGGGATAGATAGAGGGATAGATAGATAGATAGATAGAGGGATAGATAGATAGATAGATAGAGGGATAGATAGAGGGATAGATAGATAGATAGATAGATAGAGAGATAGATAGATAGATAGAGGGATAGATAGATAGATAGATAGATAGAGGGATAGATAGAGAGATAGATAGATAGATAGATAGATAGATAGAGGGATAGATAGATAGATAGAGGGATAGGTAGATAGATAGATAGATAGATAGATAGAGGGATAGATAGATAGAGGGATAGATAGATAGATAGATAGAGGGATAGATAGATAGAGGGATAGATAGAGGGATAGATAGATAGAGGGATAGATAGAGGGATAGATAGATAGAGGGATAGATAGATAGATAGATAGATAGATAGATAGATAGAGGGATAGATAGATAGAGGGATAGATAGATAGATAGATAGATAGATAGATAGATAGATAGATAGAGGGATAGATAGATAGAGGGATAGATAGATAGAGGGATAGATAGATAGAGTAATAGATAGATAGATAGATAGATAGATAGAGGGATAGATAGATAGAGGGATAGATAGATAGAGGGATAGATAGAGGGATAGATAGATAGAGGGATAGATAGAGGGATAGATAGATAGAGGGATAGATAGATAGATAGATAGAGGGATAGATAGATAGAGGGATAGATAGATAGATAGATAGATAGATAGATAGAGGGATAGATAGATAGAGGGATAGATAGATAGAGGGATAGATAGATAGAGTGATAGATAGATAGATAGATAGATAGATAGAGGGATAGATAGATAGAGGGATAGATAGATAGAGGGATAGATAGAGGGATGGATAGATAGAGGGATAGATAGATAGATAGATAGATAGATAGATAGATAGATAGAGGGATAGATAGAGGGATAGATAGATAGATAGATAGATAGATAGAGGGATAGATAGAGGGATGGATAGATATGTATGGCAGCGAAGTCTGGGGCCCTCACACTTACCCAGATTGGTCAAGGTGGGATTCCAGCCCAACAGAAATATTCCACCTGGAATTCTGTAAGCCCCTTCTCCAGGTCCATCGAAGCACCTCCAACAGCGCCTGTCGAGCTGAGCTGGGCAGATTCCCTCTACACCTAGCAGCTCTGAAGAGGTCACTATCATTTCAGGCTCACCTACAGAGTAGCAATCCAAGCTCCCATCACCACAAAGCTCTGATACATATACGTGGGCCAGATGAACCAGGACCCCGGGCACAGCCCTCCCAAACCCAACTGGACAAAATGACCAATCACAGCAGCCTGACAAGAACCAGAATCAGGAAGATGGTAGACGAGGGCCAGGAGAGGTATGTCAGTGACTGGAGGACCGACATCAACACCTCACAGAAACTGACCACGTACCAGAGACTACAGAGAGACTACAGACTGGCCCCGTATCTGGAGAAACTCCCGGACCCCAGAGACCGCAGGACCCTGAGCCGATATAGACTCAGTGCCCACAGTCTAGCCATCGAATCCGGCCGACACAAGCAGAGCTACAAGCCCAGGGAGGACAGACTGTGCCAACACTGTGACCTGGAGGCCCTGGAGGATGAAACCCACCTCCTGCTACACTGCACCAAGTACTCAGCAGTGAGGGACACTCACTTCAGGAGACTCTCCCATCTCTTCCCGGATTTCAGCTCCATGAAGGAGGAAGAGAAAATATATATCCTGCTGGGGGAAGAAGAGAGCGCAGTGGAGATAGCAGCGCGGTATGTGAGCGAATGTCATAGACTTCCAGAAAGAGAACTATGATAAGTCATGGACTTCCATAGCCCCCCATCCCAGATGTGGCCCCCCCAATCCCCACCCTGGATGTGCCCCAACCACCGTTACTACAGCCCCCACCCTGGATATGCCCCATCATAAGCCATGGACTTCCATAGCCCCCATCCTAGAAGTGCCCCCACAGTCCCCACCCTGGATATGCCCCATCCACCGTTACCACAGTCCCCACCCTGGATATGCCCCATCCATCCTTCCTACAGTCCCCACCCACCATCCCCACAGCCCCAGCCCCTAATGTACACCTGCTTTGGCAAAACTAATTTGTATTTGGTCCTGCCAATAAAGCTTATTTGATTTGATTTGATTTGATAGAGGGATAGATAGAGGGATAGATAGATAGATAGATAGATAGATAGAGGGATAGATAGATAGATAGATAGATAGATAGATAGAGGGATAGATAGACAGAGGGATAGATAGATAGATAGAGGGATAGATAGAGAGATAGATAGATAGATAGATAGATAGATAGATAGATAGATAGATAGAGGGATAGATAGATAGATAGATAGATAGATAGATAGATAGATAGATAGATAGATAGATAGATAGATAGATAGATAGATAGAGGGATAGATAGAGGGATAGATAGATAGAGGGATAGATAGATAGATAGATAGATAGAGGGATAGATAGAGGGATAGATAGAGGGATAGATAGAGGGATAGATTGATAGATAGATAGAGGGATAGAGGGATAGATAGATAGATAGATAGATAGATAGATGGATAGATAGATAGATATATAGACACCATACAAAGGCAGTACAAAACCATCCTCAGGAGGAAGAAGCAGAGCTACATCTCTACCAAACTTAGCCAACTCCAAGACGCCCTCCAAGACAACTCCTTCTGGGAAATATGGAACCACATGGACACAAAGAGCAAGAAAAAGAATGACACCCATATCCAAAATGGCAACATCTGGCTCCAGTACTTCAGAGACCTCTACAAAGACATCCCAAAAGAAGGACTAAGCCAAGAGCAGGAAAACATAACATCAAAACTAAAGGCAATGGAAGAGAAAATCAAAAACTTCCAAAACCCACTGGACACACCAATTACATTACAGGAAGTTGCAGAGAAAATCACTTCCATAAAGTGTAAAAAATCTAGTGGTCTGGATGGAATCCCCCCAGAGATGCTGAAGTACAGCCCACCAGAAATTCAAGCTGCAATGGTTAAACTGTTCAACATTGTGCTGAGTGCTGGTTACTTCCCTCGTACCTGGAACCAAGGACTCATTACACCGATCCACAAGAGTGGGGACAGGTATGACCCTGCCAACTACAGAGGCATATGTGTCAGCAGTAACTTGGGAAAACTGTTCAACAGCATCCTAAACAAAAGGATCATCAGTTTCCTTACCGAGCACAATGTCTTGAGCAAAAGCCAAGCAGGGTTCGTGCCAAACCACCGCACCACGGACCACATCTACACCCTGCACAGTCTCATTCAGAGCCACGTCCACAATACAAAGCATGGGAAGATATACGCCTGCTTTGTAGACTTTAAAAAGGCCTTTGACTCAGTGTGGCACCCGGGCTTGTTCTTGAAACTGCTGGAAAGCGGAATAGGAGGAAAGACCTACGATGTCATCAAAAGCTCCTACACCGAGAACCTCTGCAGCGTGAGTGTGAACGGTAGAAGAACGGCTTATTTCCAGCAGAGCCGAGGAGTCAGACAGGGCTGCAGCCTAAGTCCAACGCTCTTCAATATTTACATCAATGAGCTGGCTACTGCTCTAGAATCTTCACCTGCTCCAGGTCTCACACTCCATGACGCCCAGGTGAAATTCTTGCTCTATGCAGATGACCTACTGCTGGTGTCACCAACCGAGAAAGGTCTCCAAGACAACCTACAAATCTTGGAGAAATTCAGCTCCACATGGGCACTACCGATCAATCTAAAGAAAACCAACATCATGGTGTTCCAGAGAAGAAAAAGAAGATTTGACCAGCATCCTTCATTTGTCCTAAACGGCTGCACTCTAACAGGAACAGACAAATACACCTACTTGGGCCTGGAAATTCACCAGTCAGGGAGCTTTAAACAAGCCATAGAGACCCTGAAAAACAAGGCCTGCAAAACCTTTTATGCCATCCGAAGGAAATTGTATCATCTGAAGCCACCAGTGAGGGTCTGGCTAAAAATCTTCGATTCCATCATCGTCCCAATCCTCCTGTACGGCAGCGAAGTCTGGGGCCCTCACACTTACCCAGATTGGTCAAGGTGGGATTCCAGCCCAACAGAAATATTCCACCTGGAATTCTGTAAGCACCTTCTCCAGGTCCATCGAAGCACCTCCAACAGCGCCTGTCGAGCTGAGCTGGGCAGATTCCCTCTACACCTAGCAGCTCTGAAGAGGTCACTATCATTTCAGGCTCACCTACAGAGTAGCAATCCAAGCTCCCATCACCACAAAGCTCTGATACATATACGTGGGCCAGATGAACCAGGACCCCTGGCACAGCTCTCCCAAACCCAACTGGACAAAATCACCAATCACACCAGCCTGACAAGAACCGGAATCAGGAAGATGGTAGACGAGGGCCAGGAGAGGTATGTCAGTGACTGGAGGACCGACATCAACACCTCACAGAAACTAACCACGTACCAGAGTCTACAGAGAGACTACAGACTGGCCCCATATCTGGAGAAACTCCCGGACCCCAGAGACCGCAGGACCCTGAGCCGATATAGACTCAGTGCCCACAGTCTAGCCATCGAATCCGGCCGACACAAGCAGAGCTACAAGCCCAGGGAGGACAGACTGTGCCAACACTGTGACCTGGAGGCCCTGGAGGATGAAACCCACTTCCTGCTACACTGCACCAAGTACTCAGCAGTGAGGGACACTCACTTCAGGAGACTCTCCCATCTCTTCCCGGATTTCAGCTCCATGAAGGAGGAAGAGAAAATATATATCCTGCTGGGGGAAGAAGAGAGCGCAGTGGAGATAGCAGCGCGGTATGTGAGCGAATGTCATAGACTTCGAGAAAGAGAACTATGATAATTCATGGACTTCCATAGCCCCCCATCCCAGATGTGGCCCCCCTAATCCCCACCCTGGATATGCCCCAACCACCGTTACTACAGTCCCCACCCTGGATATGCCCCATCATAAGCCATGGACTTCCATAGCCCCCCTCCTAGAAGTGCCCCCACAGTCCCCACCCTGGATGTGCCCCATCCATCCTTCCTACAGTCCCCACCCTGGATATGCCCCATCATAAGCCATGGACTTCCATAGCCCCCCTCCTAGAAGTGCCCCCACAGTCCCCACCCTGGATGTGCCCCATCCATCCTTCCTACAGTCCCCACCCACCATCCCCACAGCCCCAGCCCCTAATGTACACTTGCTTTGGCAAAACTAATTTGTATTTGGTCCTGCCAATAAAG
Source organism: Anomaloglossus baeobatrachus (assembly GCF_048569485.1). Classification (NCBI taxonomy): domain Eukaryota; kingdom Metazoa; phylum Chordata; class Amphibia; order Anura; family Aromobatidae; genus Anomaloglossus; species Anomaloglossus baeobatrachus. Next base: position 1,097,334 of record NC_134358.1, on the reverse strand, counting down.
CTTATTTGATTTGATTTGATTTGATTTGATAGAGGGATAGATAGATAGATAGATAGAGGGATAGATAGATAGATAGATAGATAGATAGATAGATAGATAGATAGATAGATAGAGGGATAGATAGATAGATAGATAGATAGATAGATAGATAGATAGATAGATAGATAGATAGATAGATAGATAGATAGAGGGATAGATAGATAGATAGAGGGATAGATAGATAGATAGATAGAGGGATAGATAGATAGATAGATAGATAGAGGGATAGATAGAGGGATAGATAGAGGGATAGATAGAGGGATAGATAGAGGGATAGATAGAGGGATAGATAGATAGATAGATAGATAGATAGATAGAGGGATAGATAGATAGATAGAGGGATAGATAGATAGATAGATAGAGGGATAGATAGAGGGATAGATAGAGGGATAGATAGAGGGATAGATAGAGGGATAGATAGATAGATAGATAGATAGATAGATAGATAGAGGGATAGATAGATAGATAGAGGGATAGATAGATAGATAGATAGAGGGATAGATAGAGGGATAGATAGAGGGATAGATAGAGGGATAGATAGAGGGATAGATAGATAGAGGGATAGATAGATAGATAGATAGATAGATAGATAGATAGATAGATAGAGGGATAGATAGAGGGATAGATAGAGGGATAGATAGAGGGATAGATAGAGGGATAGATAGATAGATAGATAGAGGGATAGATAGATAGATAGATAGATAGATAGAGGGATAGATAGATAGATAGATAGATAGAGGGATAGATAGATAGATAGATAGATAGAGGGATAGATAGAGGGATAGATAGAGGGATAGATAGAGGGATAGATAGAGGGATAGATAGAGGGATAGATAGATAGAGGGATAGATAGATAGATAGATAGATAGATAGATAGATAGAGGGATAGATAGAGGGATAGATAGAGGGATAGATAGATAGATAGATAGATAGATAGATAGATAGAGGGATAGATAGATAGATAGATAGATAGATAGATAGATAGATAGATAGAAGGATATATGGATAGATAGATAGATAGATAGATAGATGGATAGATAGATAGATAGATAGATAGATAGATAGATAGATAGATAGATAGATAGATAGAGGGATAGATAGATAGATAGATAGAGGCATAGATAGATAGATAGATAGATAGAAGGATATATGGATAGATAGATAGAGGGATAGATAGATAGATAGATAGATAGATAGATAGATAGATAGATAGATAGAAGGATATATGGATAGATAGATAGAGGGATAGATAGATAGATAGATAGATAGATAGATAGATAGAAGGATATATGGATAGATAGATAGATAGATAGATAGATAGATGGATAGATAGATAGATAGATAGATAGATGGATAGATAGAGGGATAGATAGATAGAGGGATAGATAGATAGATAGATAGATAGATAGATAGATAGAGGGATAGATAGAGGACAGATCGCTGCATTTCCCACAGTCGGCAGTGAGTTCGCATTACCGGCCGTGGGAAATGACCGGTAATTATCTCTGCTGTCTGCTGCTTTCATTCAGCGCGGTGTATCAGTCACGGCTGGATGGAAGCAGCGCAGGACCTGTGGATTACGCCGGAGCGGTGGATTACGCCGGAGCTTTGGTGCGGGAGGGGTTAATAAAATGGTGAACGAGACTTGTTTGTTTTATTTAAAATAAAGGATTTTTCGGTGTGTGTGTTTTATTCACTTTACTTACGGGTTGATCATGTCAGCTGTCACATAGACGCTGCCATGATGAAGCCTGGAGTTAATGGCGGTGATCCGCCACCATTAACCCCTTGTATTACCCTGCTGCCACTGCTACACGGCGGCAGGAAGAGCCGGGGACACTCCGGTAGTGCCGCATAATGCATGCGACAGTCCCGGGGCAGCTGCGGCTGATATTCTCGGCTGCGGGAGGGGGAGTGAGGCGGGGAACATTACCCCTGCCCCTCTCCCTCCCCAGCCTGAGAATACCGGGCCGCCGCTGTGTGCTTACCTCGGCTGGACGGTAAATATACAGCGGAGCCCACGTGCTTTGTTTTCTATATTTCCGTTTTCTTTCTATGTGTGTTCTATGTGTCTGTGATGTCTATCTGTGTCTGTGATGTGTGTGTGTCTGTGATGTGTGTGTGTCTGTGATGTGTGTGTGATTACTCTCTGCACGGCTTCCTCTTCCTGTAATGACATCACTTCCCTGCAAAACCGCAGGCAGTGATGTACATTACCGGAGGTAAACCGCGAAATACCGCAGGGAATAACGCAGGAAAACGCAGTGAACCGCACAGAATTTGCTGCCTGCGTTATTCCCTGCGGGATTTCACGATTAACATTGGAGTCAATGGAGTGAAATCCCGCAGCGACGTGCGGAAAAGAAGTGACATGCAATTGTTTTTGCTGCGGGAATCCCACAGCAAAACATGCAGCTGTCAAATTCCGCCCAGTGCGCACAGGATTTTTTTTGCCCAAAGGTTTTGCTGGTGATTCACTGCAGAGATGTTATGAACATTTTCTGCAGCGAAACATGCAGCAAAACCGCAAAAAATCCGCGGCAAAATCCGGTAAGTGCGCACATGGCCTAAATGTTTTTCCTTTGGGTACTTGAGGGGTTAACCTCTCTTTCTGTGGTGGGAGCAGACTCCATTGCTCTGCTCAGCTTATTACCACTTCCTTTTTGGATAAAAGCTCTCTGCCTCCTGCAGAAGGTGCTGGTTATTAAAGTCAGCTTGGAGTTAGGCCTGGAGTGGTGAGGAGTTGCTGCTGCTCCATCCGTTTGTTGATTAGTTGTGAGAGTATTCCCTGTGCGTTACCTTTCCCCTTTACTTTGTTACCCCTCTCAGTACACCTCAGTAGTTCCCTGGTGTTGGTTATTTGTGTTTCAGTTTGTACCCCCTGTCTGTTGTTTAGTTACATAGTTACTTAGGTTGAAAAAAGACCTAGGTCCATCTAGTTCCTCTTCCTCCACCAGTTCTACATTTAGTCACTAAGTCATTTATAACCCACAATGTTGTGTGTACTGAGGAAATCATCCAGCCCTTGTTTAAAAGCTGTTATAGTATCTGCCATTACTACCTCTTGTGGTAGTGTATTCCACAGTCTGACCGCTCTAACTGTAAAGAACCCTTTCCTATTTAGGTGTCGGAATCGCTTTTCTTCCACTCGCAGTGAGTGCCCCCTGGTCCTTAGTACTGTCTTTGGAAGAAATAAGTCATGTGCCAGTCCTTTATATTGACCACACATGTATTTATACATATAAATGAGATCTCCTCTGAGACGTCTTTTTTCTAAGCTAAACATATCTAACTTTTTCAACCTGTCATCATACGGGCGGCCTCCATTCCTCATCATACGGGCGGCCTCCATTACTCATCATACGGGCGGCCTCCATTACTCATCATACGGGAGGCCTCCATTACTCATCATACGGGAGGCCTCCATTCCTCATCATACGGGCGGCCTCCATTACTCATCATACGGGCGGCCTCCATTACTCATCATACGGGAGGCCTCCATTCCTCATCATACTGGTGGCCTCCATTCCTCATCATACGGGCGGCCTCCATTACTCATCATATGGGAGGCCTCCATTCCTCATCATACGGGCGGCCTCCATTACTCATCATACGGGCGGCCTCCATTACTCACCATACGGGCAGCCTCCATTACTCATCATACGGGCGGCCTCCATTACTCATCATACGGGCAGCCTCCATTCCTCATCATACGGGCGGCCTCCATTCCTCATCATACGGGCGGCCTCCATTACTCATCATACGGGCGGCCTCCATTACTCATCATACTGGTGGCCTCCATTCCTCATCATACGGGCGGCCTCCATTCCTCATCATACGGGCGGCCTCCATTCCTCATCATACGGGCGGCCTCCATTACTCATCATACGGGCGGCCTCCATTCCTTGTAATAGTCTAGTTGCCCGCCTTTGAACTGACTCTAACTTCTGAATGTCCTTTTTAAAATGTGGAGCCCAAAACGGGATCCCATATTCCAGATGTGGCCTTACAAGTGATTTATAGAGGGGTAACAATACGTTGGGATCACGGGATCTAATCTCTCTTTTTATACACCCTAAAATCTTGTTTGCTTTAGCAGCTGCTGCTTGACATTGAGTGCTGCTGCTCAGCTTATTTGTAATGAGAATACCCAAGTCCTTCTCCTGTTCTGTAGTCCCGAGTTTACTTCCATTTAATGTATACGCAGCTATAGCATTACTCTGTCCTAGGTGCATTACTTTACATTTATCAACGTTAAATCTCATTTGCCAAGTATCTGCCCATTCTGACATCTTATCCAGATCTTTTTGTAATATTGTACTATCCAGGTCAGTTTTTAATATCCTACATAGTTTGGTGTCATCGGCAAAGACTGACACTTTACTATCAATCCCATCCACAAGGTCATTAATAAAGAGATTAAAAAGAATCGGTCCAAGCACAGATCCCTGCGGCCCCCACTGCTCCCAGTACAGATCCCTGCGGCCCCCACTGCTCCCAGTACAGATCCCTGCGGCCCCCACTGCTCCCAGTACAGATCCCTGCGGTCCCCACTGCTCCCAGTACAGATCCCTGCAGTCCCCACTGCTGACTATAGCCCATTTAGAGAATGTACCATTTATGACTACTCTTTGTTTCCTATCTTTTAGCCAATTCCTTACCCAGTTGCATATTGTGTCCCCTGGTCCTTGCTTCTGGAGCTTTAGTATAAGGCTATTATGTGGTACAGGAGCAAATGCCTTTGCAAAGTCCAAATAAATCACATCAGCTGCATTACCAATATCCAGGTTTGCACTTACCCCCTCATAGAACCCCAACAGGTTTGTTAGACACGACTTATCTCTCATGAATCCATGCTGTCTGTCAGTTATTATATTATTTTCTGCAACATATTTTTGCATGTCATCCCTTAAAATGCCCTCAAAAACTTTGCATACTACTGATGTCAGGCTTACTGGATGATAGTTGCCTGGGGCCACCTTCTTACCTTTCTTAAATATCGGTACCACATCAGCAATCCTCCAATCCTGAGGCACCAACCCTGTTACAAGTGAGTCTAAAAAGATGAGATACAGCGGTCTGTCAATTACGGAGCTCAATTCCCTCAATATTCGTGGATGAATGCCATCTGGCCCTGGGGATTTGTCAATGTTTAATTTACTCAGACGTAGGCGTACTTCTTCTTGTGTTAAATTAATTATATCGGGTGGTGAACTTTGATTTTTCACTTGTTGAATAATGCCTGGTACAGTCAGTTCCTTGGTGAACACAGAAGTGAAATACCTATTTAATATCTCAGTCTTTTGTTTGTCCTCTATAACTAACTTGTTATTATATTTTAAGGGGCCAATACTATCCTTTGTTTTCCTTTAGGCATTAATGTATTTATAAAAGATTTTGGGATTTATTTTAATGTCATTGGCGATTTTTGTTTCAGTAGCTAATTTTGCTTGTTTGATTTCTTTTTTGCATTGCCTATTGATATCTTTATACTCCTGAAATGCTATTTCTGTATTCTCAGCCTTTAAGATTTTAAACGCCCTTTGTTTTTGTTTTATTATACTTTGTACAGTCTTGTTTATCCATAGTGGTTTCTTTTTATTCTGTGGCATTTTATTACCAGAGGGTATACGTTTTTTACAGGACTCTAGCAGTATATCCTTACACTTACCCCATTTATGTTCGGTATCCCCAGTTACCATGACTTAGTCTCAATCTACACATTTAAGCTCTTGCCTTAATTTGTTGAAATCAGCTTTCCTAAAATTCCAGGTTTTAGCATTTCCCCTTTGAAATGTTTTATTGAATATTACGTTGAAGCTTATCATATTATGATCGCTGGTGCCCAAGTGCTCCCGGACCTGTCATGTGCTCCCGGACCTGTAGATCTGAAATTGTATCCGGTCTATTTGACAGGACCAAATCTAGCAAATTATTTCCCCTCGTCGGTTCATCTACTATCTGAACTAGTTGTTGGTGGGGTCTTGGGAATCTGTCTCGGTCTGTCCCCTTGAGTGGTGGGTGTGGAGGGGACATTATCATCAGCACCAGGACAGGAGATAGGGAGAGGCTGGGGTTCAGACGTTGCTACCTTCAAATGTAATTCTGGGTAGAGGGTAAGCATACTGCACCCCCGTAGCTTGAGGGTAGGTGGCAGGGGCCCCCTGTTCAGTCACTCCCCCAAGCTATCTCTACATAGCTGTCATGCCCTCATGACATAGGCACTGTGAGACTGCCATCTGGGAAATGTTGTCCAACACACAGGGACTGATGTGGCAGGACAGGAGGGAAGGGGAAACAGAGGACCTGATGTGGCAGCCGGGTCAATAGGTGTTTGCAACATTTGAAGGACTGTGCCCAGGGTAAGTGTCGCGGGCGGGGAGGGGAGGGGACGCTGCGCTCACGCACTGCTCGGGTCCGGCTGCTGCTGCTGCTCGCTTGGTCGGTGGCTCGAGCGGTGGGTCGGATCCTGGGGACTCGAGCGGCGCTCCTCGCCCGTGAGTAAAAGGGGTGGTTTGGTTTAGGGGTATTGTCCGTGACGCCACCCACGGTTTGTGGTGAGGTTGGGACACCACCGCTGCTCTGTACGGGGATCCCGGGAGCGTTGACAGGGAGCAGCTGAGATGTTTTCTCCCCTCCGTTGGTAGGTGGTTTTTGGTGGTCCCGGGGCCCGGTGGTGGAGGTCAGAAGGTGGGTTGCGGGGCCTGGCCGGGTGCAGGGTCGTGGGGCAGCGCAGTGCCAGACAGCACGGTGGTACTTACTCAGCCAGTAACGCACACGGAGTCTCTGGTAAAACAAGCGGCTGGATGGACGAGTCCCACAGACGGCTGCGGCGGTCACTCCCGGTAGGTTGGCGGTAACTGTCTCTCCCTGCACCGGTGTTCTGTTCTCGGCCCCAATGGCTTCCCACTGATAGCCTGCTCCCCATCAGTATGTTGGCTAAGGGAGCCCTTCCTTTGCCCGCAGGCTCTGGCCCTGGGAGCTCTAGCTCTGGCGGTAGCTTTATCTCCCTCACGGTTTGGACGGTTGCCTTCAGTCGGGTCTTTACTGCTGGGAAATCCCGGAGGTTTCCGTCGCTGACGGATTTGACCGGTTTTTACGGCGACTCCTAGCCTGGTCAGGGTCCGTAGGCCCTGCCGGATGGTGCTGGCTTCTCTTCGCTCCCCGGTCTGGTACCGGTGGGCCACCGCCCGTCCCCGGTCCTCACGGTTGTGCGTCAATCGGCCTCTCCTGCAGACGGTCACCACCGTCTGCCAACCTTGCTGTCAGGTGCCCGGGCCACGTACCCGGACACGGCCAGTCAGTTCCTCCACTACCACTTCCTCACTCTACTACTCCTAAACTGTTCTGTCCTCCTTTTCCCACCTCCAGGACTGTGAACTCCTCGGTGGGTGGAGCCAACCACCTGGCTCCGCCCCACCTGATGTGGACATCAGTCCTTGGAGGAAGGCAAAAAGGATTTGTGTCTGACCTTGATGTTCCTAACCGGGGTGTAGGGTGTGTTGTTGCAGTACCCGTGACGTCCTGGCTTGTCCAGGGCGCCACATTCCCCCTTGGTTAAACGCAGACCGTCCGCGGGCTGCTCGTCCATCACCGTTTTTATTTTCACAACTAGAAAAATATAAAACGGTAAAACACATATAAAACACAAGCATTCTTTATAAACTCCCCTTTACGGGAGGCACTTTTTTTTAACGTTACTAAACGGCAGTCAATTTTTATTAAACGGTAACGGCTTCCGTTCTCCCCCTGCCCAAACAACCTGGCCCTGATGCTGCCCCTAAGAAGTGGGCAGCACCCCTTGCCCCAGTCCAGAACCAAATTGCCCGAGCGGGTACGGTCTCTTTCAGGGGACCCACGTCCATGGGGGACCCCTGAACCCCCGGAGGATCGTCACCGGTTACGGTAGTGGCGGGCCTGGGCCATCCATTTCCTCCAGGCCCATCCTCCCAAATCAGCCTCTCCGGAGCCGGTTACGGTATCAAGCCAACAGATATATTTACACTCCACTAAGTTTGTGGTTGCCCTGCAAGTTCTCGGGCTTGTCCGTAAGAAGTTCCTTATGCAACGGTTGCAGAAAGTCCCTACGGGGACTAGTTGCCGGCAACGGCCAGTTCAATCACGGTGTCAATTAGGTTACAGTTCAGTTGATTTACTCATTTCCATTTACTCATATAACAACGGTACTGATGGTCCCAACGGGTACAACGGTGCAACGGAGGGACCTCCGCCTTACTTCGAATCCACCACAGCGGCCGGAGAAGGGGGCTGGGCTGGAGCCTGGGCCTCCTGGCTACCCCTCAACTTGACGTCCAGGGCAAAGCAGCCCCTCTCCTGTACGAAACGGCCTTCCGGAATCGGTATGGCATCGGGCGCGGTCTTCGGTAGCTTCTAAGGAAGCGGCTCGGGACGGGGTCGGGCTTCTGCTACAGGTCGGTCCGCTTGGGCGGACGGGCAGGGTACCGCTACCGGTTGGACGGGTAGCGGGCCTAGTGGCGGGGCGGTAGCGACTAATGCGGGTAGCGGGAGAGGCAGCAGGGTGAGCGGGTGCAGGCCGGGCCGCTCAGCCGCAACGGCCGATCCCTCGGGAATACAGGGGCGCGGCTCTGTTACCCGCTCCTCCAAATCTTCCTCCACCTCGCGTTTCCTTACAGCCGCCACCACGTCCACCATGTCGGCCTCCCACTCCTCCAGGAGGAGCTGCATGCAGACCTGCAGACAGCTGCTTAGCTGGACGGTCCGGACTTCCACCCACGCTGTGGTGCCGGGCGCGGGCGCGGGGACTACGGTGTTGTCGGTCGGACTCAGCATCTTGAGCAGCGGCCTCTTCCAGGAACCGGAAAATGGCCGAAGGGTCCTGGCGTCCCTGCTTTTATAGCCGCGGGCTACATGCAGCCAGACGCCATCCGTGCCCCCTTGGTGTTTTTTCGGCACCTCCTCTTCAGGGGCGGAGCGTCGGCTTTCACGCCTCCACTGCTCGGGAAGACGCTCGAGCAGGGACTTTTCGCACCCAATGTGGCGGCTTCCGAAAATTTTCGGACGGACACCTCCGGCATGACACAAGGCGCACCTCCACCAGACAGCAGAGCGGTAAGATCCTGTTCGTGACGCCAAGTTGTCGCGGGCGGGGAGGGGACGCTGCGCTCACCCACTGCTCGGGTCCAGCTGCTGCTGCTGCTCGCTCGGTCGATGGCTCGAGCGGTGGGCCGGATCCCGGGGACTCGAGCGGCGCTCCTCGCCCGTGAGTGAAAGGGGTTGTTTGGTTTATGGGTATTGTCCGTGATGCCACCCACGGTTTGTGGTGAGGTTGGGACACCACCGCTGCTCTGTACGGGGATCTCGGGAGCGTTGACAGGGAGCAGCTGAGATGTTTTCTCCCCTCCGTGGGTAGAGGGTTTTTGGTGGTCCCGGGGCCCGGTGGTGGAGGTCGGAAGGTGGGTTGTGGGGCCTGGCCGGGTGCAGGGTCGCGGGGCAGCGCAGTGCCAGACGGCACGGTGGTACTTACTCAGCCAGTAATGCACACGGAGTCTCTGGTAAAACAAGCAGAAAATATGGGTAGAGCTGGGCTCAACCGCCTAAGGAGGAAGGTGCTTAAGGGAAAAAAAGCGCTAAGTAATGTATTGGATCCCAAGCACTCAAATAGGACACAGAGAATAAATGCAAAAAAAGTGTTATTTTATTGGACTATTTGCAAAAAGGAAAACGCCACCACAATAGAGCAATAGGCTTTTGCTCTATTGTGGTGGCGTTTTCCTTTTTGCAAATAGTCCAATAAAATAACACTTTTTTGCATTTATTCTCTGTGTCCTATTTGAGTGCTTGGGATCCAATATATTACTTCTGGTAAAACAAGCAGCTGGATGGACGAGTCCCACAGACGGCTGCGGCGGTCACTCCCGGTAGGTTGGCGGTAACTGTCTCTCCCTGCACCGGTGTTCTGTTCTCGGCCCCAATGGCTTCCCACTGATAGCCCGCTCCCCAGCGGTATGTTGGCTAAGGGAGCCCTTCCTTTGTCCGCAGGCTCTGGCCCTGGGAGCTCTAGCTCTGGCGGTAGCTTTATCTCCCTCACGGTTTGGACGATTGCCTTCAGTCGGGTCTTTACTGCTGGGAAACCCCGGAGGTTCCCGTCGCTGACGGATTTGACCGGTTTTTACGGTGACTCCTAGCCTGGTCGGGTTCCGTAGGCCCTGCCGGATGGTGCTGGCTTCTCTTCGCTCCCCGGTTCGGGACTGGCGGGCCACCACCTGTCCCCGGTCCTCACGGTTGTGCGTCAATCGGCCTCTCCTGCAGACGGTTACCACCGTCTGCCAACCTTGCTGTCAGGTGTACGGGCCACGTACCCGGACACGGCCAGTCAGTTCCTCCACTACTACTTCCTCACTCTACTACTCCTAAACTGTTCTGTCCTCCTTTTCCCGCCTCCAGGACTGTGAACTGCTCGGTGGGTGAAGCCAACTGCCTGGCTCCGCCCCACCTGGTGTGGACATCAGTCCCTGGAGGAAGGCAACAAGGATTTGTGTCTGACCTTGATGTTCCTAACCGGGGTGTAGGGTGTGTTGTTGCAGTACCTGTGACGTCCTGGCTTGTCCAGGGCGCCACATAAGGACCACAGCATATGAGCCCCTGCGGACTTTGGGCTTTTGTTGGCCTGCTGGACCTTGTTGGTAAAAATGGCTGAAATCTGTGTTCCGGGTTCCAGCCAAGGGGGACCAGGGTCATACGGATCCATAAGAAGAACATGGAGTTGATGTATATTTGAACAGAGATTGTTTGTTGGTGTATGTGTTGTGTGTGATGTTTGGTGTCTTACAGACTCATATGGTCAAGAATGACCATGTTCAAAGATGGAAGGAGTGTAAGCAGGTGGTTGTGTTCCTGCCCCTGACGACATCAACCACACTGTCATAATATGGTTTTGCAATTGAATGTGAAATGTTCCTGCATAGAGAAATGTAAGAATGTAAATTCTAATGTAAAAGGGAAGATGTTGCCATCGGGTGGCAGGAATAGATAGTGCTTGTAGAAACAGAGGTGTAGGAAAGAATTAAATTGTGGAAGTAGCCCCCAGGGGAGGAGCCAGTGTCTGTATGTAGAGGAGAGATTCCATCTTGGCGCTAGTTAAAGCTAGGGACAGAGAGCTAAGTATGGCCCAGTGTGCCTGGTGTCAGTCAGGCAGGAATCCAAACTCCTGGGTGTGAGGACTTCTGGATATCTGGAACATAAAGCTCTGGGCTTGTGGTGAGGAGACACCTGAAAAAACATCCTTCTGTATAGTGGTAGTAGTCTCCAGGAGAAAGTCAGGGACCCGAGACCAAGAGTGAAGGATGGTAAGTGCAAGTGAAGACACTATATTCCATGCAGTACTCTAGCACAGAAACTTCTGAGATGTCTGGGGTAAGAGACTCGAGTAGGGTGGCCAGTGAGGCACGTGAACTGACTTCCAGTGGAGGAGTAGAGAACGTGGAGCTATGCGTGTGTGAGAGAAGGGACTCTGTGGGGGGTGCGAACCCACTGAGGGAAACGGAACCATTGAAGTGTTTGTGTCGCGGGCGGAAGAGGGGACGCCGCGCTCTCCCTCTGCTCGGGTCCGGCTGGCACTGCGGCTGCTGCGGCCTGCCGCTGCTCGGTGGCTCGTGCGATGGGCCGGATCCCGGGGACTCGAGCGGCTTGTTTTTGGGATAGTTTATTGTCCGTGACGCCACCCACGGTTGTGGTGATTTGTTGACACCACCGCTGCTCTGTATGGGGATCCCGGGAGTGATAGTATGGAGCAGCTAGATGTTAGTCCTCCCCTCCGTGGGTAGTGGGTTGGTTGTCCCGGGGCCCAGTGATGAGGTGGGTGATGCAGGGCTTGGTGGGGTGCAGGAACGCGGGGGCAGCGCTGTGCCGCACGGCACTGTGGTACTCACTCAGCCTGAGACAATGACACAGTTCTCGGTAAAACACACGGCTGGAAAGACGGTTCCCACGGACGGCTGCACTTATGACCTTGTTATGACCTGTGACCCCTGGCTTGCCCAGGGCGTCACATTCCCCCTTAGCAAAATGCAGACCGTCCGCGGGCTGCCCGTCCAACACCGGTTTTATTTTCTGAAAAATATATAAAAGGTAAACATAATACAACTTATGACATCATCCCACATCGGGAGGTTCAGTACTTAAACGTTGCAAACGGTAACATTAAAACGGTTGCGGCTGCCGCTCTCTCCCACCCAAGTAACCTGGCCCTGATGCTGCCCCTAAAACCCAGGCAGCACCCCTTGACCCCAGTCCAGCACAAGTTACCCGAGCGGGATCTGTCCTTCCCCTTCAGAGGGTAGCCACCGGTTCCTGTGGTGGCTGGGCCCCAGCCTGCTCCACTGCGGGCCCTCCCTCCAACCTGCCTCTCCGGAGGCGGTTACGGTAGCTGCAACAACAGATTTTTATTTACAAGCCACTTAACGTTTGTGGTTGCCCTGCGAGTTCTTGGGCCTGTTCATAGAAGTTTCTATGTAAAACAACTTTTTCAAGCGGTCCCCACGGGGACAACGGTGCCGGCAACGGCCGGTTTCAATCACGGTAGGCAATCAGGTGAGGCTTCGGTAATCATTTTTCATTTTCAAAAACTTTTTCAAACACAAAATTTTCAAAACACACATGCTTTCTTGTGGTCCCCACGGGGACGGTGCAACGGTGCTCCGCTGCCATTACTCTGACTCTTCTGCTGAGGCGGACCCATCCCCTGCCACCAGCATATCAAACATGCACTGACATGCCTGCTGTGACAGGGGTGCCCGGTATCCATATCCACCGGTGCGCGGGGTGTAGAAAACCACTGGATCTCCTTCATAGCGGGCACGCTCACTCGCCCCCTCAAACTCAGCAGTGAACACGGCGCCGGGGCCGGAGCCATCATCAACTATTCCTGCGTCAGGCGGGTTGCCGCCAGCTGCTGCAGCTTCCTGGCCTCCAGCATCCAGCACATCAGATTCTTCTGCAGTAGCACGGGGCAGCAGGTCAGGCGAGTTTACACTGAGGCGCCCCATAAGTAACGGCAAGGGTGATGCATAGGTCGAGACTAGGCCGGGCCCCTCAGCCGCAGCGGCCGGTCCTGGTAGGACATAGGGACGTGGGTCACCAGTCGGTTCTGTTACATCTGTTACCCTCCCGTACATCGGGGCAGTTGCAATCAGCATCTCCACCTCGTTGGTCCACTGCTCCATCATCCTGAAGATCTGATCCTGCTGACGTTGGTGGAATTGAATCACCCGGGCCTTCATCCATGCCACGGTCCTGGGCTCGGGGTCTGGCACAATCACTGCCGGGGCTTCTGGCACATTTTCATTAAGGGGCCGCGGTCCTAGCGGTTCCCCCAAGAGCGATTCAGGGACGTCCTGGGCGTCTGCAGCCGGTTGGTCCGCCGGGGCGGATTGGCAGGGTACCGCTACCGGTTGGGCAGGTAGCGGGCCTAGTGGCGGGGCGGCAGCAACTAACGCGGGTAGCGGGGGAGGCAGCAGGGTGAGCGGGTGTAGGCCGGGCCCCTCAGCCGCGATGGCCGATCCCTCCGGAATACAGGGACGTGGGTCTCTTACCCGTTCCTCCAAATCTTCCTCCACCTCGCATCTCCGCATAGCAGCCACCACATCCGCCATGTCGGCCTCCCAGTCCTCCAGGAGGAGCTGCATCCGGGCCTTCAGACGATGACTCAGCGGGGTAGTCCGGTTCTCTATCCACGCCGCTGTGCCGGGCTCGGGGGTCTCGCTGTTGTTAGCTGGAGCAGACATCTCAGTGGTCGTGCTTTCCAGGAACTGGCAACAAGATGGCCACAGGGTACTGGCGTCCCTGCTTTTACAGCCACCTCACATGCGGCCAGCCGCCATTCCGTCTTCCCTAGCCTCTTTTCGGCCCCTCCTCTATCGGGGCGGGGTTTTGGTCTTCGCGCCTCTACTATTCGAGAAGACGCTCGAGCGGGAACTTTTCGCGCCAAAGATGGCGACTTCTGAAATTTTCTGGCCGGACACCTCCGGCGGTTACAAGGCGCACCTCTACCCAACGGCAGAGCGGTAAGATCCTGTTTGTGACGTCAAGTTGTCGCGGGCGGAGGAGGGGACGCCGCGCTCTCCCTCTGCTCGGGTCCGGCTGGCACTGCGGCTGCTGCGGCCTGCCGCTGCTCAGTGGCTCGAGCGATGGGCCGGATCCCGGGGACTCGAGCGGCGCTCCTCGCCCGTGAGTGAAAGGGGATTGGTTTTTGGGATAGTTTATTGTCCGTGACGCCACCCACGGTTGTGGTGATTTGTTGACAATACCGCTGCTCTGTATGGGGATCCCGGGAGTGATGGTATGGAGCAGCTAGATGTTAGTCCTCCCCTCCGTGGGTAGGGGCTTGGTTGTCCCGGGGCCCAGTGATGAGGTGGGTGATGCAGGGCTTGGTGGGGTGCAGGGACGCGGTGGCAGCGCTGTGCCGCACGGCACTGTGGTACTCACTCAGCCTGAGACGATGACACAGTTCTCGGTAAAACACATGGCTGGAAAGACGGTTCCCACGGACGGCTGCACTTGCTTTTCCCCAGTAGTTGACGGTGACGGTCCCTTTTCCTGCACCTAAGATGATGATGGTTTCGATGGGTTCCCACCGGTAACCCGCTCCCCGGCTTGGATATGGGCCGGGGGAGCCCTACTTTGCCCGCAGGCGCTGGCCCTGAGAAACTGGTGCCCTGGCGGTGGTGGTGTCTCTCTCCAACGGTTGGACTGTTGCCTTCAATCGGGACTTGGTTGTTGGGAGACTCAGAGGTCCCCTTCACTAACGGATTTGGCAAATTCACGGCGACTCCTAGCCTTGCCGGGTTCCGAAAGGCCCCTGCCACTGGTGCTGACTGTTCTTCGTATACCGCTCCGGTACCGCCGGGCCACCACCCGTCCGCGATCCTTTTGGCAACCTCCAAACAGCCACCCCTGCAGACAGTCACCGCCGTCTGCTGACCTTGCTGTCTCTCAGTCGGGGCACACACCCGGACCAGCTTCAGGCTGTCTTAACTGTCACTTTCCCTTTCCTTCAGCTTCTCTTCTTTGCTCCTCTACCACTTCACTTCCTTCTACTTTCACTTCCCTAACTTCACTGCCTGGTTCTCCCGCCTCCAGGGCTGTGAACTCCTCGGTGGGCGGAGCCAACCGCCTGGCCCACCCCCCGGTGTGGACATCAGCCCCTGGAGGAAGGCAACAAGGATTTTTGGTTAGCCTTGGTGTTCCTATCTGGGGTGTAGGGTGTGGTGGTCTTATGACCTGTGACCCCTGGCTTGCCCAGGGCGTCACATTTGCATCATTTATGACATATTCCAGAGAACAACATCATTGTTATTAAGTAAAATTTCTATTATTTAAAACAAAGTCAAGTGTCGCCTGAAGTACATGTGGTGGGGTGGATGAGACGGAGAAAACTGAAGGCAGCAGTGAACAAGTAGGTGCATCGCACCCTACACAGTAATTGGGAACACGTATTTTCTGTAGTGTGCCAGGGTATGATACTAAATACCCACCTCGCCCACTACTGCTGCCACCCGGCAGCCTACAAATGTACCAGCAGAATAGTGAGTGCAGCTCTGGAGTAAACTATAGTATGTACAGTAACTCAGAATCTGTACAGGATAAGTAAGAGCTGGGCCCAGAGTTCTAAGGGAACTCTGGGTAAAGATCCGGATCTGGCAACTCGGAAAATAAAAAAAATAAAGGAAAAATAAAGATTAGAATAAAGCAAGCGCATTATACTTACCAAGCATCCTGTCCAGCTGTAACACTACTTCCGTGGCCGCTCATTATTGCTCATACATATGCACTGCTTTCCCCACACACTGGCAGTCCTGACTTCTGTGATTGGTTACAGTCAGATGCCATAGCCTACAAGACAAAATGGCCTTGGTGGCAGTCACAGTGGTGGCAGAAAGCCCAACGTATGTTTCACGTTTTTCAGTCACTCACTTTGTCCAGGGGAGTGTTGAAAATAGTAGTGCAGGACTTTTTAACTAGAGATGAGCGAAACTGTTGGATAAAGATTTCCCAATTTCGATAAGATCCTTAGCCTGTTCTGTTCAAGCTCGTTAACCCAAACCATTTCCCCAGAAGTCGACAAAGTTCAGTGTTGTTCGATCACTGATCGCATTTTCTAAAAATCCTTTTCTAATAGCATGTTATGCATCTGGATAGGATTGTGGTGTTGTATGATTAAACATCTGTTTGATAGAGGAAGGGTACATCAACCATGAATGGTAAATCACAACGAGGTTGTCGTAGAAAGGGGAATAAGTGGGATGTTGTAGGTGTACATATGGGAAGTTCTGCTAGTCAAAGGTCTACTGAGCAAACACTGGCTAATCCTATCCCAAGACAAATGAGCACAACGTCCGTTACTGGACAGCCTACTCCACTAAATTTCTTTGGGAGCCGCACATCATTTAAACTTTGAAATGAGGCTAATAAACAGTAGATGCTGGAGTGGATGGCAAGCGCTGCATCAAGTGGCCTCTCCTCCCCTCCCTCCACATCCACATCACATTCATTCCTCAGAGGTGTCACCCCAATTACACTTGTTTCTGCCCATGTCACAAATCTCCAACCGGCAAGCTGACTGTGGGGAACCACACATGGGTGAGTATGCAGAGCTGTTCACATATTCTATCCCATATGCATGAGAGGTCTGCAATATGCATGAGAGGTCTGCTTCAAAAATTTTCAGACACAAGATGAAGAAAGCAACTGCACCGGTGCCCAAAATCTTTGTCAGTTGGATCCTGGCCTGGAAGAAGTAGAGTTCGTGCAGGATCTTGACTCTTGTCAAATAAGGTTAACCCTCGAGAGTGGAGGTGATGATGAACAGACTCCGATATCTGAGGAGCACGTGTACTGTCCTGTGATGTCACGTCAGTAAGAGGAGGAGTAGGACAACATAGAGCCTGATGATGAAGTTCTAGATCCCACTTGGTGTGATCCCAAAGGCATGCAGCTCAGTAGCTCAGCAGATGAGGAGGAAGAGGAAGACAATGATGTTACATTGGCATTTCCCGTAAAAACACGTAGTGATCAAACCATAAGAAGCACTGCATCCTCAGCCGCAACTCTAGCTGTGGCCAGCAGCAGTCGTGGGTCTGCAGATTACAGGAAGGGTTGCCTTGTCTGGGCCGTTTTGAGACCGCGAAGGACAACCCAACCTTCGTTATCTGCCAACGTTGTAAACAATTACTCAGTAGAGGCAAAAATTCAAATAATTTGACTACTACATGCATGAACTGGCACATGAGCAACCAACATGCATTACTGTGGAAATATTACTGTGCTAAAATGTGGACTACCTTGTCTACCCAACCACTGGCTGCCAAATCAACTGTGTATGCTGCTTCTTTGTCCTTCTGCATCTCCGTCAAAACTATCCTCACACAGGTCTCCGACAGCAGAACCTCCACTTATTTACCCACTACAGTCAGGGTGAGTGAGAGCCCATCAGCTGTTATGGAAGTGACCATGCCTGGTGTTTTTGACCCATGTGAGACACTGAACTCACATCCTGTATGTTGCATGGACGATACTTACCTGTTATGCAAAGACACTTTGGAGAAATGGGGGGCAATTGATGCCACTGTCCTGCTGTCTGCCTGAAAGGTTTTTAAATATCAAGACTCCAATATGCGTCTCCAAGTTGTGCCCTGTCTTTATTGGTAGGGGTGTGGGAGCAAGAGGCTTAATAATGTCACTCATCCCCTTTTGATTTTTAAAATTTAAATGCCAGACCACATTCTGTGTGTTGCATGGATCATACCTCCCTTCTGTGCAAAGACACTATGGTGAAATGGAGGGGGGATTGATACCACTGTCCAGCTGTCTGCATGTAATCATTTTAAATCTCAAGACTCCAAGATAGGTCTCCAAGTTGTGTCTTGTTTGTACTGGCAGTGGTATGGGATTACCAGCCCTACCCCTGTCTCTCATCCACCTCAATATTTCTTATCTCAATAGTCTAGGAAGCTAATGGTTATGCCAAAACAGTGCTCTTGCACTGTAAGGCTATGTGCGCACACTGCGTTTTTTTTACGCTGCGTTTTTGTGCGTTTTTGTCTGCTAAAAACGCACAAAAACGCACCTGCGTCGAAAAAACGCGGCAAAAAACACACGCGATTTGGTGCGTTTTTTTGCTGCGTTTTGCTGCGTTTTTGCTCACTGCGTCCTTATGCGTTTTTTATCAGTGAACAAAAAAAAAAGGTCTGATGCCATTTCCTTCTTCAATGTGTTCTTCATTCTCCACTAGTGTATGCAGAAGAGCAGACAGCTGCAGAACTACAAGGCTCAGCATACTCCATCCAATAGTGTATGCAGGAGAGCAGACAGCAGCTGCAGAACTACAAGGCTCAGCATGCTCCATCCAGGACTGTATGCTTGAGGGAGAGTCAGGGGGAGCAGACCTACAAGGCTCAGCATCCTCCATCCAATAGTGTATGCAGGAGAGCAGACAACAGCTGTCGAACTACAAGGCTCAGCATGCATCCTCCTTGCAGGATTTCTTTGCCCCCCCAAACAAAAAAAATGACGTGGGCTTCGCCATATTTTTGCATGCTAGCCGGGTACAGCAGGCAGGTACGGGCTGCCCCCAACCCCCAGCTGCCTATTTGTACCCGGCTGGGAACCAAAAATATAGGGAAGCCCTTTTTTTTTTAAATTATTTCATGAATTTCATGAAATTATTTAAAAAAAAAAATGACGTGAGCTTCGCCCAATTTTTGAGTCCAGCCGGGTACAACTAGGCAGCTGGGGATTGGAATCCACAATGCAGGGTGCCCATTCTTTCTGGGCACCCCCGCTGTGAATTGCAGTCCCGCAGCCACCCCAGGAAATGGCGCTTTCATAGAAGCGCCATCTTCTGGCGCTGTATCCAACTCTTCCAGCTGCCCTGATGCTGGGTGGCTCGCCGGGTAATAATGGGGTTAGGGCTAGCTGTATAGCTGGCCCTAAGCCCGAAATTCATGGTGTCACGCCAATATTAGACATGGCCACCATGAATTTCTAGTAAAGATAAAAAAAAAACACAACACACAGAAAAATATATTTTTATTAGAAATAAAACACAACACAATTAGTGACTACATCTTTATTGAAATAAAGAACCCCCCTCCTCCGCAGTAATCCTGGGTTAGGGTCCCGCGCCGTCCAATCCGGATCCAATATCATCTGATCGGTTTGCTGGAAGGCAAAGCGATCAGATGATGTGTCAGGATCAAGTGCCTGAATCCCATCACACATCAGCTGATTGTATAATCGGCTTTTATACAATCAGCTGATGCATCGGTGCAAAAGAAAAAAAAAATAATAATACTCACTTATGTGCTGATTACCGGCAGCTCCTGCAGCGATGGGGCGGGAGTCTGATCCTGTCCGATCGCTGCAGCAGCTGTCGGTAATCAGGGATGAAGTCTCCTGACGTATCCGCTGATAGCCGGCCGGGCGCCCGTGTCACCGCGATACTTACGATCAGCTGATGCGTCAGGTGACTGCATCAGGTGATCCATCGCCAGGTCCTGCATTAATCGGAGGTTTCCCGGCCGTCTGCACACAGCCGGAGCGGGGGTGGCGATACCGTGAGAGGAGCTGGAGCTGGGAGCAGGCATGGCACCGGAAGTCTGTAGACAGGTGAGTATAACTTTTTTTTTCTACTGTTAACTTTTGTTTTCGCAGCCGCTTCCATCTCCCGCCCAGACATGGCGCCGCACAGCAACATACATGCACAGGACGGGAGGTGGACGCGGCGGTGACGGTACCGGGAGGATTCACGCTTCTGTATATACTGACAGAAGGAATCCTCTTCCTGTACACGTCACTTTACTACCCACCTCCTGCGTTTATAGCTGCGTTTTTGGTCTTAGAAACGCACCAAAACGCACCAAAACGCAGCTATTTGCGTTTCTCATTGCGTCTTTCAACATCCCATTGAACTCAATGGATGAAAAGCGCAGTGAAAAACGCGGGAATAATTGACATGCTGCGTTTTTGTGGTCACCACAAAAACGCAGCTGAAAAAAAAACGCTGTGTGGGGACAGCAAAAATGAAAACTCATAGGCTATGTGCACACACTGCGTTTTTTTGACGCTGCGTTTTTGTGCGTTTTTGGCCGCTAAAAACGCACAAAAACGCACCTGCGTTGAAAAAACGCGGCAAAAAACGCACGTGTTTTGCCGCGATTTGGTGCGTTTTTTTGCTGCGTTTTGCTGCGTTTTTGCTCACTGCGTCCTTATGCGTTTTTTATCAGTGAACAAAAAAAAAAAGGTCTGATGTCATTTCCTTCTTCAATGTGTTCTTCATTCTCCACTAGTGTATGCAGAAGAGCAGACAGCTGCAGAACTACAAGGCTCAGCATACTCCATCCAATAGTGTATGCAGGAGAGCAGACAGCAGCTGCAGAACTACAAGGCTCAGCATGCTCCATCCAGGACTGTATGCTTGAGGGAGAGTCAGGGGGAGCAGACCTACAAGGCTCAGCATCCTCCATCCAATAGTGTATGCAGGAGAGCAGACAACAGCTGTCGAACTACAAGGCTCAGCATGCATCCTCCTTCCAGGACTGTATGCAGGATTTCTTTGCCCCCCCAAACAAAAAAAATGACGTGGGCTTCGCCATATTTTTGCATGCTAGCCGGGTACAGCAGGCAGGTACGGGCTGCCCCCAACCCCCAGCTGCCTATTTGTACCCGGCTGGGAACCAAAAATATAGGGAAGCCCTTTTTTTTTAAATTATTTCATGAATTTCATGAAATAATTTTAAAAAAAAAATGACGTGAGCTTCGCCCAATTTTTGAGTCCAGCCGGGTACAACTAGGCAGCTGGGGATTGGAATCCACAATGCAGGGTGCCCATGCTTTCTGGGCACCCCCGCTGTGAATTGCAGTCCCGCAGCCACCCCAGAAAATGGCGCTTTCATAGAAGCGCCATCTTCTGGCGCTGTATCCAACTCTTCCAGCTGCCCTGATGCCGGGTGGCTCGCCGGGTAATAATGGGGTTAGGGCTAGCTGTATAGCTGGCCCTAAGCCCGAAATTCATGGTGTCACACCAATATTAGACATGGCCACCATGAATTTCTAGTAAAGATAAAAAAAAAACACAACACACAGAAAAATATATTTTTATTAGAAATAAAACACAACACAATTAGTGACTACATCTTTATTGAAATAAAGAACCCCCCTCCTCCGCAGTAATCCTGGGTTAGGGTCCCGCGCCGTCCAATCCGGATCCAATATCATCTGATCGGTTTGCTGGAAGGCAAAGCGATCAGATGATGTGTCAGGATCAAGTGCCTGAATCCCATCACACATCAGCTGATTGTATAATCGGCTTTTATACAATCAGCTGATGCATCGGTGCAAAAGAAAAAAAAAATAATAATACTCACTTATGTGCTGATTACCGGCAGCTCCTGCAGCGATGGGGCGGGAGTCTGATCCTGTCCGATCGCTGCAGCAGCTGTCGGTAATCAGGGATGAAGTCTCCTGACGCATCCGCTGATAGGTTAAGCCGGCCGGGCGCCCGTGTCACCGCGATACTTACGATCAGCTGATGCGTCAGGTGACTTCATCAGGTGATCCATCGCCAGGTCCTGCATCCATCGGAGGTTTCCCGTCCGTCTGCACACAGCCGGAGCGGGGGTGGCGATACCGTGAGAGGAGCTGGGAGCGGGCATGGCACCGGGAGTCTGCAGACAGGTGAGTATAACTTTTTTTTTTTTTTCTACTGTTAACTTTTGTTTTCGCAGCCGCTTCCATCTCCCGCCCAGACATGGCGCCGCACGGCAGCATACATGCACAGGACTGGAGGTGGAAGCGGTGGTGACGGTACCGGGAGGATTCACGCTTCTGTATATACTGACAGAAGGAATCCTCTTCCTGTACACGTCACTTTACTACCCACCTCCTGCGTTTATAGCTGCGTTTTTGGTCTTAGAAACGCACCAAAACGCAGCTATTTGCGTTTCTCATTGCGTCTTTCAACATCCCATTGAACTCAATGGATGAAAAGCGCAGTGAAAAACGCGGGAATAATTGACATGCTGCGTTTTTGTGGTCACCACAAAAACGCAGCTGAAAAAAAACGCTGTGTGGGGACAGCAAAAATGAAAACTCATAGACTTTGCTGGGGAAGCAAAGTCATGCAGTTTTGAGGCCAAAAACGCACCCGAAAAACGCGCCAAAAACGCCGAGAAAAACGCATTGTGTGCACATAGCCTAAAACTTATTTTTCCTCTTTTGGAAGCTTTTCAACCCTCCTAAAGGTGGTGTCTATGCTTTAGATTTCGCCTCCCATTGAATCCAATAGGGTTTGAAAAGGGTTGGAATTTGGTTTGGTGAACTTAGCATTTGTTCAGCAAGGCTTCGTGAACCAAACTTTGAAAGGTTCACTCATCTCTACTTTTAACCAGGTGACCGCGGTCGTATGACATACAGCGGCCAATCAAATGGGTTTTGCGGCGCATGTTCCACTGACCACCGAATTCATCCCACACAACCATACTTGGGAGGGGAGACATGTCACCGTGGACCCCAAGCATGCGCACAGCCCAATCACAGACACCAGAGGAGGGGGGATGAATCATGCAGCAGGGCGCAGGAATACTCCCATATATTAGATGTGTGACCAATTTGAAGGGGATCCCCTTCAAATTGGTCGCACATCTCCTAATATGTGCGAGTTCACCTGCGCTCTACTGCGTGATTCATCCCCCCTCCTGCGGCATCTGTGATTGGAGGATAGATAGTTTTATTGTTCTACTTTTCATACATTTGGGATACAAATACTCCCTGTTACTTGTAGCCTTTACAATAACTGTGGAGTATTGTTCTTCTGTGGTTACTGTCTATATTAATGTGTTGTTTTATAAGTATTTAATTAAATCTATATTTTATATAGGTACGTTTATGTTCATGAAGTGCTCCTCTTCATTAGCATATCTTGGCTGTATATCAAATAAGAGGAACCGCATGCAACTTTTTTTTTTAATTATTTAAAGAAATAATTTGAAAAAAGCCATGTGGTCACCGTCAATTTTAATATCGAGCCATGATAAAGCAGACAGCTGGGGGCTGGCATTCTCAGGCTGAGGAGGCCCAGGCTTATTGGGCCACCCAGCCTAAAAATGTTCTGCCTACAGCTGACCAGGATTGTTGCATCCATTTGATGCGAAAATCCCGACACTTTACCTAACTCATCCAGATTGCCCTGGTGCGGTGGCAGTCAGGGTAATAAGGGGCTAATGGCAGCCCACAGCTGCCACTAAGCCCTAGATTAGTAATGGGAGTTGTCTATGAGACCACATATTACTAATCTGGAAGTGAAAAGAAATAAACACAAACACCGAAAAAATCATTTATTTGAAATAAAATCCAAAAAATCTCCACCCTCTTTCACGACTTTATTAACCATCAAAAGACCAAGGTGCGATTCATACATGGTCCCATGACGATTCCAGATCTGCTACATCAGAAGTGACAGCGCGTGGCCATATAACATGACCTGTCAGCTTCAGGAAGACAGTGAGCCGTGCGATAAGCAGTGATGTCACTTAGGTTATTTGTGGTCACATCTGGAGGTTCCCATGGTCCTCCACCTGTGACCACAGGTAACCTGACCTCTGGTGACCTGGCAAAAAAAACTCATCACTATCGTATCATATGGAGCCCTGGCAGGAATCCATAGTGCTGGTGTCGACCTTCGCAGGAATCCATAGTGCTGGTGTTGACCATGGCAGGAATCCATAGTGCTGGCGTTGGCCCTGGAAGGAATCCATACTACTGGCGTCGGCCCTGGAAGGGATCTATAGTGTTGGTGTCAGCCCTGTCAAGCATCGATAAGGCTGGTATTGGCCCTGTCAGGAATCCATTGTGCTGGTGTCGGCCCTTTCAGGAATCCATAGTGCTGGTGTCAGACTTGGAAGGAATTTATAGTGCTGGAGTCGGCCCTGGCAGGGATCCATACTACTGGCGAGGGTCCTGGAAGGGATCTATAGTGCTGGTGTCAACCCTGGCAGGAATCCATAATGCTTGTGTCGACCCTGGCAGGAATCCATAGTGCTGGTGTCGGACGTGGCAGGAATCCATAGTGCTGGTGTCGACCCTGGCAGGAATCCATAGTGCTGGTGTCGACCCTGGCAGGAATCCATAGTGCTGGTGTCGACCCTGGCAGGAATCCATAGTGCTGTTCTCGACCCTGGCAGGAATCCATAGTGCTGGTATCAGCGCTGGCAGCAATCCATAGTGCTGGTGTCTGCCCCGCCAGGAATCCATAGTGCTTGTGTCAGCCCCGGCAGGAATCCATAGTGCTGTTGTCGGCCCTGGCAGTGATCCATAGTGCTGGTGTCGGCCCTGGCAGGAATCCATAGTGCTGGTATCGACCCTGGCAAGAATCCATAGTGATGGTGTTGGCCCTGGCAGGTATGCATAGTGCTGGTATCGGCCCTGGCAGCAATCCATAGTGCTGGTGTCTGCCCCGGCAGGAATCTTCAGTGCTGACGCCTGCCATGGCAGGAATAAACAGTGCCGACGCCGGCCCTGGCAGGAATCCACCATAGTGCTAGTGTCGGCCCTGGCAGGAATCCATCGTGCTGGTGTCGGCTCTGGTAGGAATCCACAGTGCTGCTGTCGGCTCCGGCAGGAATCCATAGTGCTGGTATCGGCCCTGGCAGCAATCCATAGTGCTGGTGTCAGCCCTGGCGGGAATCCATAGTGCTGTCGGCTCCGGCAGGAATCCATAGTGCTGGTATCAGCCCTGGCAGGTATCCAGTGCTGGTATCGGTCTCGGCAGGGATCCATAGTGCTGACGCCGGCCCTGGTAGGAATCCATAGTGCTGGTGTTGGCCCTAGCAGGGATCCATTGTGCTGGTGTCGGACCTGGCAGGAATCCATAGTGGTGGTTTCAGCCCTGGCAGGAATCCATCGTGCTGGTGTCGGCTCTGGTAGGAATCCATTGTGCTGGTTTCGGCCCTGGCAGGAATCCATTGTGCTGGTGTCGATCCTGGCAGGGAGCCATTGTGCTGGTGTCGGTCCTGGCAGGGATCCATTGTGCTGGTGTCGGTCCTGGCAAGGATCCATTGTGCTGGTGTTGGTCCTGGCAGGGATCCATTGTGCTGGTGTCGGTCCTGGCAGGGATCCATTGTGCTGGTGTCGGTCCTGGCAGGGATCCATTGTGCTGGTGTCGGTCCTGGCAGGGATCCATTGTGCTGGTGTCTTTTTGTAAAATATTGTTTATTTTTGTTGTCTGATGAAGGCCACCTAGTGGCTGAAACGTCACATAAATTATATGAAAATTAACCCTTGAGAGTGTGTGGCGCCCTGGACAAGCCAGGGGCCACAGGTAACAACACACACACATCCCCACCCCCAGCAGTTCACAGCAGACATCCCCAGTGAGACCTGATTTCTTCCTCGGGTTCAGACAGACACACCAGGTGGGCGGAGTCAGGCAGATGGGCACGCCCACCGAGGAGTTTAGCTGGCCTGAGGCAGGAAACAAGTTCAGACAAGTCCATGCAGAGGAGGAGAGAGGAGGTCTGCAGAGAGGCAGATGCAGACTGGGGCCTAGGTTGGAGCCTAGGGCCCTCGTGCAGCAGTCAGGCAGACGGTTGTGGCCGTCTGCAAGAGCCGGGAAGACAGTTTGGTGGAACCGTAGGTAGCCGGGGCTGGGCGGTGGCCCACCGGTACTGAACCAGGGAGCCAGCTGGAAACCGGAGCGCAAGAGGAGCGTACGGAAGGTGCAGGAAAGGACTTACATTACCAACCTGGGGTCAGGGGAAAAACACCGCAGCCGTCTGTGGGACCCGTCCATCCAGCCGTATGTTTCATCAGAGACTCCGTGTGCGTTGCTGGCTGAGTGAGTACCACCGTGCCGTGCGGCACAGCGCTGCCCCCGCGATCCTGCACCTCACTAGGGCCCCGTAACCCGCCTGCCATCCATCCCTACCCCATCACCGGGCCCCGGGACAACCAACCCCCTACCCACGGAGGGGAGAACTAACATGCAGGCTGCTCCCTGTCATCGCTCCCGGGATCCCCATCCAGAGCAGCGGTGGTGTCACCAATCTCATCACAACCGTGGGTGGCGTCACGGACAATATCAAATCCCCACAATCAATTCCCCCTTTTCACTCACGGGCGAGGAACGCAGCTCGAGTCCCCGGGATCCGGCCCACCACTCGAGCCACCACTGAGCAGCAGCAGCCGGACCCGAACAGTGGGAGAGCACAGCGTCCCCTCCTCCGCCCGCGACAACTTGGCGTCACAAACAGGATCCTACCGTTCTAACAACTGGTGGAAGTGCGCCTTGTGTAACCGCCGGAGGTGTCCGGCCGAAAAATTGGAGAAGCCGCCATCTTGGGCGCGGAAAAATTCCCACTCGAGTGTCTTCCCAAGAAGTGGAGGCGCGAAAGCCAAAACTCCGCCCCTGTAGAGGAGGTGCCGGAAAGACACTAAGGGGGGGTGGATGGCGTACGGCCGCATGTGAACCGCGGCTGTGGAAGTAGGGACGCCAGGACTCTGCCAGTATTTGGTTCCTGGAACAACGCTGCGCGAGATGTCCCGTCCGTCCGGCACCGCTGATGACGACGGCTCCGGGAGTCCGCCCGGCCGCAACGGCAGCGAAGCACCCATTCCGTTAGGGAATCTGGGCCCGTTCCTGGACTGGGGTCAAGGGGTGCTGCCCACTTCTTAGGGGCAGCATCAGGGCCAGGTTATTTGGGTGGGTGACTGAAGGACCCATTCTGTTGCCGTTATGAAAAGTGTTATGCCTCCCGTAAGGGAAGTTGTATAAAAAAAAAAATGCATGCGTGAAAATGTTTTAAAATGTTTTATCTTTTTCAGTTTGTGAAAATAAAACCGGTGATGGACGGGCAGCCCGCGGACAGTCTGCATTTTACTAAGGGGGAATGTGGCACCCTGGACAAGCCAGGGGCCACAGGTAACAACACACACACACCCCCACCCCCAGCAGTTCACAGCAGACATCCCCAGTGAGACCTGATTTCTTCCTCAGGTTCAGACAGACACACCAGGTGGGCGGAGTCAGGCAGATGGGCACGCCCACCGAGGAGTTTAGCTGGCCTGAGGCAGGAAACAAGTTCAGACAAGTCCATGCAGAGGAGGAGAGAGGAGGTCTGCAGAGAGGCAGACGCAGACTGGGGCCTAGGTTGGAGCCTAGGGCCCTCGTGCAGCAGTCAGGCAGACGGTTGTGGCCGTCTGCGAGAGCCGGGAAGACAGTCTGGTGGAACCATAGGTAGCCGGGGCTGGGCGGTGGCCCACCGGTACTGAACCAGGGAGCCAGCTGGAAACCGGAGCGCAAGAGGAGTGTACGGAAGGTGCAGGAAAAGACTTACATTACCAACCTGGGGTCAGGGGAAAAACACCGCAGCCGTCTGTGGGACCCGTCCATCCAGCTGTTTGTTTCATCAGAGACTCTGTGTGTGTTACTGGCTGAGTGAGTACCACCGTGCCGTGCGGCACAGCACTGCCCCCGCGACCCTGCACCTCACTAGGGCACCGTAACCCGCCTGCCATCCATCCCTACCCCATCACCGGGCCCCGGGACAACCAACCCCCTACCCACGGAGGGGAGAACTAACAACAAAGCTGCTCCTTGTCACCACTCCCGGGAT
The DNA here is from genome assembly GCF_048569485.1 of Anomaloglossus baeobatrachus. NCBI lineage: Eukaryota > Metazoa > Chordata > Amphibia > Anura > Aromobatidae > Anomaloglossus > Anomaloglossus baeobatrachus. The sequence continues at coordinate 1,069,651 of NC_134358.1, read as the reverse complement.
CCCCGTCTAGAGCAGTGGTGGTGTCACCAATCTCACCACAACCGTGGGTGGTGTCACGGACATTATCAAATCCCCACAATCAATTCCCCCTTTTCACTCACGGGCGAGGAACGCCGCTCGAGTCCCTGGGATCCGGCCCATCGCTCGAGCCACCACCGAGCAGCAACAGCAGCAGCAGCAGCCGGACCCGAGCAGTGGGAGAGCGCAGCGTCCCCTCCTCCGCCCGCGACAAGTGCCTTCTACCTATTTGACTGGTGTCGGTCCTGGTAGGGATCCAATGTGCTGGTGTCGAACCTGGCAGGGATCCATTGTGCTGGTGTCGATCCTAGCAGGGATCCATTGTGCTGGTGTCAGTCCTGGCAGGGATCCATTGTGCTGGTGTTAGTCCTGGCAAGGATCCATTGTGCTGGTGTGAGTCCTGGCAGGGATCCATTGTGCTGGTGTGAGTCCTGGCAGGGATCCATTGTGCTAGTTTCGGCCTCCGCGCACTTTGGCTTATATAAGCCTTTGTCAAACATAGAATTACACAATCAGAAACATCTCGTTATTAATCTCCTTTTCGGTGCAGATAATGTGCGATAATTGTAAATCTGATGTGAGGAAATGTAACCTGACATCTACAGAGGCTGCAGAATAGAGGATATTGTGTGTCTCATAATCACGGGGGGGGGGGGGGGTATATCAGTCCAGCCCCAAATACAGCGGATTACAGCTCCGCACAGCAAGATGAGAGGATTCACCATCACCTGCCTCCTGGCCGCAGTGCACAGTAGGCTGTGGGTAAGAGACCGAGCATGGAGGGATGGGGAGAGAGCGAGGAGAAAGGAGAGAGAGAGAAGAGGAGAGAGAGAGTGGAGGAGAGAGAGAGGTAGAGAGAACGAGAGAGAAAAGGAGAGAGAGAGGAGGAGAGAAAGAGTGAGAGAGAGAGAGAGGAGGAGAGAGGAGGAGAGAGAGAGGGAGAGAGAAAGAGAGAGAAAAGGAGAGAGAGAGGAGGAGAGAAAGAGTGAGAGAGAGAGAGAAAGAGAGAGAGGAGGAGAGAAAGAGTGAGAGAGAGAGAGAGGGAGGAGGAGGAGAGAGAGCAGGAGAGAGAGAGAAAGAGAGAGGGAGAGAGAGGAGAGAGAGGAGAGAGAGGAGGAGTGAGAGAGAGGAGGAGAGAGAGGAGGAGAGAGAGGAGGAGAGAGAGAGGAGGAGAGAGAGAGGAGAGAGAGAGAAAGCGAGAGAAGAGAGGAGAGAGAGAGTGGGGGAGAGAAGGAGAGAGAGAGAGAGAAAGGGAGAGAGGAGGAGAGATAGAGGAGGAGAGAGAGAGTGAGAGAGAGAAAGAGAGAGGAGAGAGAGAGAAGAGAGAGAAGAGAGAGAGGAGGAGAGAGAGAGGAGGAGATAGAGTGAGAGAGAGAGGAGAGAGAGAGAAAGAGATAGGAGAGAGAAGAGAGGAGAGAGAGAGAGTGGGGGAGAGAAGGAGAGAGAGAGAGAGAGAGAGAGGAGAGAGAGAGTGAGAGAGAGGAAGAGAGTGGGGGAGAGAAGGAGAGAGAGAGAGAAAGGGAGAGAGGAGGAGAGATAGAGGAGGAGAGAGAGAGTGAGAGAGAGAAAGAGAGAGGGAGAGAGAGGAGAGAGAGAGAAGAGAGAGAGGAGGAGAGAAGAGAGGAGAGAGAGAGTGGGAGAGGAGGAGAGAGAGAGAAAGAGAGAGAGGAGGAGAGAGAAGAGAGGAGAGAGAGAGAGTGGGGGAGAGAAGGAGAGAGAGAGAGAAAGGGAGAGAGGAGGAGAGATAGAGGAGGAGAGAGAGAGAGTGGGGGAGAGAAGGAGAGAGAAAGAAAGAGAGAGAAAGGGAGATGGAGCGAGATAGTGATAGGGATTAAGAGGGAGAGGGAAGAGAGAGGAGAAAGAGAGAGGAGAGAGGAAAGAGAGCTAGAGCAGACAGAGGAGAGAAAGAGAGCTGAGAGAGGGGAGTGAGAGAGATCCTGACAATAAAGCATATTTGAATTTGAATTTGAGAGAGAGAAGAAAAGAAATAGACAGTGAGTGCAGCACTGGATGAACAAATGTATTGTCGCGGGCGGAGGGGACGCGCTCACCATGCTCGGGTCCGCTGCTGCTGCTGCTGTTCGGTGGCTCGAGCGGTGGGCCGGACCCGGGGGCTCGAGCAGCGCTCCTCGCCCACGAGTGAAAAGGGGGTGGTTTGTTTTGGGAGATTGTTCGTGACGCCACCCACGGGTCGTGGTGATTATGGGCACCACCGCTGCTGGTGACGGGGATCCCGGGAGAGATGGTAGGGAGCAGCTAGGATGTTGTCCCCTCCGTGGGTAGGGGTTGGTGATCCGGGGCCCGGATGGTGATACGGGGAGGCTGGATGGCCGGGGTGCAGGGTTGCAGGGGCAGCGCGGTGCGGTGCCGGATGGCACTGGTGTACTCACTCAGGTAGTCAATGACAGAGTCTGTGGTAAACCAAACGGCCGGATGGACGGGGTCCCGCAGCCGGCTGCAGTGTTTTTTGCTCTCCCCGGACAGGGTGGCTGTCTTTCCCTCCACCTGTTAGAAATGTTCTGACTCCTGTGGTTGCCCACCGGTAGTCCGCTCCCCGGCGTATAGGTGCCATAGGAGCCCGTTTTGCCCGCAGGCTCTGGCCCTTGGATCTCTAGCCTATGGCGGTGGCTGTGTATCCTCACGGTGTGGACTGTTGCCTTCTGTCGGGTCTTGGTTGTTAGGAAACCCCAGGGGTTCCGGTCACACTCGAATTTGACCGTTGTCGGCAGCTCCAAGCCTAGTCGGGGTCCGATGGCCCTGCCTGTGTGCTTAGCTTCACTCCCCTCCCCGGTTCGGTACCGGCGGGCCACCGCCGGACCCCGGTCCTACGGTTCCGCAGAGATCCACTAACTCCTGCAGACGGCCACCACTGTCTGCCAACCTTGCTGACAGTGCCTGGGCTCCGACCCAGACACTAGCAGTTTCTGTCCTCTCACTTTCAACTCCAACTGAAAACTGTCACTTTTCCTGCCTCCAGGCCTGTGAACTCCTTGGTGGGTGGGGCCAAATGCCTGGCTCCGCCCCACCTGGTGTGGACATCAGACCCTGGAGGGAGGCAACAAGGGTTTTTGTTTGACTGGTGTGACTATCCAGGGGAGGGGGTGTGTGTTATGTTATGTCTGTGACTACCTGGCTAGTCCAGGGCGTCACAGTATCAGTACAGGATAAATAATGTATGCACACAGTGACTGCACCAGCAGAATAGTGAGTGCAGCTCTGGAGTATAATACAGGAGGTAACTCAGGATCAGTAATGTATGTACACAGTGATTGCACCAGCAGAATAATGAGTGCAGCTCTGGAGTATAATACAGAATGGAACTGTAGCACCCAGGAATATGGGGTACTCGGTTCTGGGCAGAGTCTCTATTGGGAATGTCACGGAGGTGGCCGTTACCTGGTTCCGTGCCCTGGGCCCTTTTTGTAATGGGGATATTAACAGGGGAGAATGAAATAATGTTCTCTCGTGACGCCACTTCCGGTGTTGCGGCTAAGTGTAGGGAGCCGCCGCTGCAGAATGTCTCTACTGGGGCTGATGGTATTGCAGCTAGTATGATAGTCCCTCCACAAGTAGGGTATTGCCCCAGTGGGTGTATGCTGCAGTGGGCGTCGGAAGAAGGAGTCCACACAGGTGTTCAGTGCAACTGGTTTACTAGCTGCAGAAGATGGTAGCTGGTTGCCTGAGGTCGGCTGGTTTCGCCTCCAGGTCCCCTTCATCCCAGTGCCAGTCTGGTTCTCTGGTACCTTCTTCCCCTGCACCTGTCTCTTGTAAGGGGGGTCCCCGTGGTATAGAACACTGGGGGTCCCCGGTTTGTGGTTTGTCCACCTCTGTCCGCCTGACGGTAGCGTGAATCCTGTGTTGTTGGAGTCTCTGGTCCTGTCCCTGGTTCTCCCTTTAGTACTGAGGCTTCGGATTCTTTAGGGTCAGCAAGGTCCTTGATGGTCCCCTTTGCTGTGCAGGTATTAACAGGTCGGCTTGAAGCTCTTTCCTGTCCTAGAGTCCTGTACCCCATTGGTGCATAGTTCCGGGAGTAATCCACCGGCAACCACCTCTCCTGGGTACCAGGTCACCGTCAAACCGAGTCAGGGTGTTTACTTCACTTCCACCTTTACACTTCTACTGTCAACTCTAGACTTACTACTCTTCACAGTCTGTCCCTCCCACCTGGTCAACTAGTGGACTGGAGTGGCTCCACCACTAGGCGGCCGTCCATTGGTCCCACCCTAGCTAGGTACCATTGTATGGGGGATTGTTGGGGAAAACTGGTATTACCTGGGTTTTTGGTGTTACCGGCACTGGGGTTCTGGGTTCCTAAGGGGGTAGGCCCTGCATAATGGTGGGGATGTGTGCCACCCCTGCAGCAGTCGAACTGCTCGGATCCGGGGCTGCTGTTGCTCGAGGGTCTCCGGACCCGGGGGCTTGTGGCCACTCAAATGTAAAGGGAGTATTTACAAGGGATAATTGTTCGTAACGCCACCTGCGGGTTGCGGTAAGGGGAGTACTGCCGCTGCCGAAGGGAGTACCGGGGCAGATGGTGTGGGGGCAGCAAGGTGTCAGTCCCTCCGCAGGTAGGGAAGGCCCCAGATAGTGGGGGTAAGGAGGTTTGGTGATCGGGTGGCTTGGCCTTGGGAAAGCAGGGTGCAGGGGTCAGATTACTCACTGCGGTAGTCTTGGTGCTGGATTAGGTGGAATAAGCAGACATTCATACAGATGGTAAACCAAAGTCTTTAGGTACCGTAGTCTCTGCGGGGGTAGCTCGTCTAGGTCCCGCTCCCACCAGTGTCACTTGGTAAGTCCGGAGCCCTGCCTCCGTGCACAAATTGATTGACCGTTGTGGCCCCTTGGCTTGAAGCTTTCGAGGCCCTGCTACCCGTGTGTATGGCAGCTGTGCTCTTGATGGCTGGTACTTGGGATTTTAGTGGGTTGTGTGCTTTGGAGAACCCTATTCCCCGCATTGTGCTGATGCCTTCAATCTCTGAGCTCTTGGGGAAAGTTCATAAATAGACTATCCTCCACAGGTTAATTGTCAAGGCGCCTGAAGCTCTTCCCTGATTTAGGGTCCTGTACCCCGCCATGCTCGGTACCGGTAAGGTAATTGGGCTTTCTGCTGCCAACAGTCCTCCTAGACTATGTCCGTCACACCCCTGTCCAGTGTTCCTGATACTGGTCCCCGACTCCTGTGGTCCCAGACCACCGTCTGCGACCCAACCTGTCGCCTCTCTGGGAGCTACAACTCCCCAGCTCCTCACTCTTTGAGAGCCAACTCTAATAATAATAATAATAATAATCTTTATTTCTATAGTGCCAACGTATTCCGCAGCTCTTTACAATTCAGGAGGATCATATACAAACAAGTAACAGTTATAAAAAATACAATATTTAGAGGGGGAAAAAAAAGACAACCCTGCTGGTGAGAGCTTACAATCTACAATGAGAAGGTACAAGTGCTTATTTACAATGACAGTCCAGCCATCTCACGGAAATGGGGGATAGATAAGTTATGTTGTGAGAAATTGTAGAGGGACTATGTGAATCGAATCTAATTAGGGAGTGTGATAGGCCGCTTTAAAAAGATGCGTCTTTAGGGTGCGTCTGAAGCTGAGTAAATTGTGATTTGTCCTAACTTCTTGGGGAAGAGCGTTCCAGAGGGTTGGTGCAGCTCGGAAGAAGTCTTGGATTCGGGAGTGGGAGGTTCGAATTAGTGTGGATGTTAGTCGAAAGTCATTTGCAGAGCATAGAGAACGGGTGGGGTGATAGACAGAGAGGATGGTGGGGATGTAGGGGGTGCCGCACTGTAGAGAGCTTTGTGAGTGAAAACAAGCAATTTGAAGTGGATCCTGTGATATATGGGCAGCCAGTGCAATGACTTGCACAGAGCAAAGGCATCCGAGTAGCGGTTAGCCAGATAGGTGACCCTGGCTGCTGCATTAAGGATGGACTGTAGATGAGGGGAGACCAATTAATAGAGAGTTACAATAGTCAAGGCGAGAGTAGATCAGGGCCACAGTGAGGGTTTTTGTCGTTTCCATTGTGAGAAAGGGATGGATTCTAGAGATGTTCTTGAGGTGCAAGCGGCAGGTGCGGGCAAGAGATTGTATGTGGGAGGTGAAGTGAGATCAGTGTCAAGTATAACACCCAGACAGCGGGCCTACTGCCTAGGAGTTATTGTGGTGCCACACACAGAGAGGGAGATGTCAGGTTTAGGAAGGTTGGAGGACGGAGGAAAAAGAAGTTCAGTTTTTTAAAGGTTAAGTTTTAGATAGAGAGCAGACGTCTCTTAACTTTTACGTCTCCCTTCCCACCAGGATGCAGTTGCCTGTAGCACCCTGATGTATTCAGGGGCACTACATTGCCCCTTGGTTAAACGTAGCTCGTCCCAGAGCTACAGAGCACCTAGAGTTTTATTAAACAGGAACTGGAAAAGATAACAGGTTAAACATTTTTCCCACACAGGGGAGGCAATACACTTTAAAACGTTACAAACTCTCAGAGTTTAACTTGAGAACAACTGGGAATGCTACCGGTTGTAGCGGTAGTCGATAGCTCAGCCTACTCTGATGGACTTCCTTCCTGCGACAGTCCATTCCCATTGTCCCTTTTTCTTCAATCCGCCACCCAAACCACCTGAACCCTGGTGCCTCCGCTAGCCATGGTGTCGCACCACCCCGAGTTCCTTGCACTGTCTGTAGTGACAAGGTTGAAAACCCTGATGGTTCAGGGGACGACTCTGGTAGGCACACGAGGTACAACTATATACAACTAGCACAGGTTCGTGCTGGCTGCTGCCAGTCCTGCAGCCATGGTCCATATTTAACTTGATAATCATCAGAAAAACAGGTAACTTTCCCGGTTAATTAATACTTTCAACATTTTTGATTATGCAGATTTTCAACCATTGAAACATCATAACAGTATAACATTTTAACGAGGTAGCCGGGTTCCGCTACCATTACTCTCTGAGGTAGTCGGGGGCAGTTGCAGGAGCTGGCACTACTCTTTCGTCCTCTATGACGTGCTTTCTAACCTCCAGGGCGTACCAGCCCCGCTCCCCACAATGCCGGCAAAAGGCGACCATATCCCCTGGCTTTAGGTTTCGGTCAAGGTGTCCCTTTGGGAGGTGCTCCGCCACATTCCTCCTTGAGACAAACACCCCAGCAGCAAGGCCCAGCTCAGAGATAAAACCCCACCCATTGACGGGGTCAAAATGCTCCACCAGGCCTCGGTACCGTGGCCCTCTGACCCAGAAAGCAGCCTTTCTCAGGTGCTCTTTTTCTCTGTGCATGCGGGCTGCAACCTCTGCGTGACGCTGCTCTCTGGCAGACATCTCTGCAAGCAGCTGCTGCTGTTGTCTCTCCCAGTATGAGGCGTGGACCTCTGGTTCCGCCTCCTCCTGGGGAATTGGCTGCAATTGGACTCCGGCGGCCCCAGCTGCTACCGGGAGGCCGCGCGGTGGTGGAACCGGTATGTTGGCAGGCTCCTCCTCTGCAGTGTTGAACATATGAACCGGCTGTTTTCGCAGCTGGGATAGCAGTGGCCGGGTGCTCCATACAGAGGTACGGGCCCGGTGATGCGGTCGGGTTTGGTCTGGCCGTGGACAGGACCGGAGGCGTTGTAGGCTAGTCTCGTCTGGCCGGTGGTAGAGCCGGAGGCGCTGCGGCCTGCTTGTCTTCCGCGGGGGCTGGAGGTTCCGCTGCTGATGTCAGGGTTAGCAGCTTGGCTGCAGACGCAGCCAATGGTGGAGGAGGTGGCATGGCTATTGTGGTGGCCGGGGGCAGACCGGATTCTGCGGCCGGGTAGGCCAGATCAACCGGAACTGGGTTACTGCTTAACCGCTCCACACATAGGGCATCCGCTTCACGGGCCCACACTGCCCCGGCCACGCTCCTCATCTCAACTCTCCAGTTGTCCAGCAGGAACAGAAACTGCATCCGCATACTCCAGCAGTGTCGCTCCGTCTCATCTTCAGGATTGGTCCCAGGAACAGCACGTTCTGGTGACCAGTCCCTTGGCGCCGACATCTTGCTGCAAGTTCCAGGAACTTATGAGCAAAGTCCTGGCGTCTCTGCTGTGACGACATGGACACCCAATGCCTAGCATGGGTTAAAGTTTCTTAAAATTCAGCCAGACGTATTGTTCTTCTGTGTGATAACTCATGTTTGCTAAACTATTGTTTGGGACCAGACCCTTCCGAGCAATCATTGTAATGTAGTTGTGTATTGCTAATCTAATGTAAATAACCTTAGTAGCCATTGTCTAGTCTGTGACTTGCAGACTTCATGTAACTATCCTCAGTCTTTCTATCCACATCATTTAAATGAACATTATCCATGCAGCTTGAAATTCATCCAATAAGAGAAGCAACCTTGTACAACCAATCCGATAAGGGCACAGTATATCCGAAGGGAAGGCTATGGCTATAATAAGGGACTTCTTGGAGTCACAAGGTGGTTGATGGATGTTGCATGATCCAGTCTAAGCTCTTAGGAGCTGGCTAGGGGGTCTGAACCAGGATGCCTTGTGGACTCGGTCACGGGACTTTGGCTCCGACTAGAGGATCACTTGGCTACATGGCTTCAACTTAGGGACTCCAAATCCGATTGGAGACCATAACCACAGTCTAGGGATTTCGACTCCGGCTGCCAGGATTATATCATCATACCAGAGACTACTTAAGGAGGAAATCCAGGTTGGGACAATCCAGTCACCTGGCTACAGACTTTGCGGACCTCAGCCAGCTTACTAAATCTGGCGTTATTCCATTCTCGGTGGGTGCCCGCCGAAAGCGGGGTGCTGCTGGATTGGAGATACTAGCCCTGGAAGCTCTGAGGCACGGACATTCAAATCCCTGGTGAGCCAGCGGAAGGGTGAGACTCTGTTGCCTGTTACATTTGTGTGTTTTGCTGGTTATGTGTTATGTGCCGTTAATATTTTGGGGATCTAATAAAGTCTTAATATTGTAATTCCCTCATCCTGTGTTGTCTGAGTAGTGTTCCGCCCACGGTTAAGGAGGTTGGCGTTCAGTTGGGATGAGCCCTGAGCCATGCTGTCTTTCTAAAGGCGGCCGGGCCAGCGGACGAGAGCACCCCTAAGCCCCGTGTCTCCACACCTGCACCCACTTCCGCCTTCAAATCCTGTCACACCCCCCCTTGGTTCTCGTCACCAATCTCTCTGGATGAGGGGCGGGGCTTCAGCTTTGCACTCTTTTGCTGGGGATGATGGTGCAGTTGTTTTTGTTGCCAAAATATGTCGGGCAAGATGGCGGCAAGGTAATTTTACAGTCACTTTTCAGATTTGGACAGTTCTGGAAGGCGCATGTCACCCGGGTTATCAGGCCCAGTTCTTATCCTGTTTGTGACGCCAGGAATTTGAGGTGTGCCGCCCCTGCAGCAGTCGAACTGCTCGGATCCGGTGTTGCTGTGGCTCAGGGGTCTCCGGACCCAGGGGCTTGCGGCCACTCAAATGTGAAGGGAGTATTTACAGGGGATAAGTGTTCATGACGCCACCTGCGGGTTGTGGTAAGGGAAGTACCGCCGCTGCCGAAGGGAGTACCGGGGCAGATGGTTGGGGCTGCCAGCTGTCGGTCCCTCCGCAGGTAGGAAAGGCCCCGGATGCTGGGGGAAAGGAGATTTGGTGATTGGGTGGCTCGGCCTTGGGACCGCAGGGTGCAGGGGTGGGGTTACTCACTGCGGTAGTCGTGGTGCTGGATTAGGTGGAATAAGCAGACACTCACACAGATGGTAAACCAAGGTCTCTAGGTACTGCAGTCTCTGCGAGGGGAGCTCGTCCAGGTCTCGCTCCCACCGGTGTCACTTGGTAAGTCCGGAGCCCTGTCTCCGTGCACAAATTGATTGACCGTTGTCGCCCCTCGGCTTGAAGCTTTTGGGGCCTGTGACGACATGGACTCTCATGTGTTAAAGTTTCTTAACATTCAGCCAGACATGAAGATAGTTTGTTTATAGATGGGGGATAATCCCTCATTGTTCTACAAGACTCTTGGGAGTTTAGTATTGAAGTTTTTGTTGACTCATGTAATTGTTTTGGCCACTGAAGGCCAGACACACAGATAACTCAATTATGCGAACTTCCCATTGTATTACTAAGTGAATTGCTAGATGTGATGTAATTTACCTGTCTCACCCTTGTCTCTGGATATTTGAATTTAGCTTGAAATTCATCCAATAAGAGAAGCAATCTTGTACAACCAATCCGATAAGGGCACAGTATATCCGAAGAGAAGGCTATAGCTATAAAAAGGAACTTCTTTAAGTCACCAGTTGTTGATGGATGTTGCATGATCCAGTCTAAGCTCTTAGGAGCTTGGCTAGGGGATCAGAACCAGGATGCCTTGTGGACTCGGTCTAGGGACTTTGGCTCCGACTACAGGATCAGTTAGCTACATGGCTTCAATCTAGGGACTTCGATTCCGATTGGAGACCATACTCGCAGTCTAGGGATTTCGACTCTGGCTGCCAGGATTATATCATCATACCAGAGACTATTAAGGAAGAAACCCAGGTTGGGACAATCCAGACTACAGACATTGCAGACCTTGGCCAGCTTCCTAAATCTGGCGTTATTCCAGTCTCGGTGGGTGCCCACCGAAAGCGGGGTGCTGCTCAATTGGAGTAAGTAGCCTTGGAAGCTCTGAGGCACGGACCTTCTAATCCCTGGTGAGCCAGCGGAAGGGTGAGACTCTGTTGCCTGTTACATTTGTGTGTTTTGCTGGTTATGTGTTATGTGCCGTTAATTGTTTGGGGATCCAATAAAGTCTTAATATTGTGATTCCCTCACCCTGTGTTGTCTGAGTAGTGTTCCGCCCATAGTTAAGGAGGTCGGCGTTCAGTTGGGATGAGCCCTGGGCCACGCTGTCTTTCTAAAGGTGGCCGGGCCAGCGGACGAGAGCACCCACTGACTCCCGGGTCTCCACAGGGCCCCGCTACCCGTGTGTATGGCAGCTGTGCTCTTGATGGCTGGCACTTGGGATTTTTGTGGGTTGTGTGCTTTGCAGAACCCTATCCCCCGCGTTGTGCTGATGTCTTCAATCTCTGAGCTCTTGGGAAAAGTTCATAAAGAGACTATCCTCCACAGGTTAATTATCAAGGCGCCTGAAGCTCTTCCCTGATCTAGGGTCCTGTACCCCGCCGTGCTCAGTACCGATAAGGTAATTGGGCTATCCGGTGCCAACAGTCCTCCTAGACTATGTCCGTCACACCCCTGTCCAGTGTTCCTGATACCGGTCCCCGACTCCTGTGGCCCCGGACCACCGTCTGTGACCCAACCTGTTGCCTCAATGGGAGCTTCAACTCCCCAGCTCCTCACTCTTTAAGAGCCAACTCTCAACTTTTACTTCTCCCCTCCCACCAGTCTGCGTGACCCCTAGGTGGGCGGCCCTGCTCCAACTTGACCAACCCACTGGTGTGTCTGTACAGGTCATGGTGTGAGGTGTGGTTGGGATTTGTAGTGTGGATGTTAGTGTCACCGTTGTTGGGAACCTGGAACCATGGGGGGTAGGCCCTGCACCCTGGGTGACAGCATGCAGTTCCCTGTAGCACACTGATGTATTCAGGGGCGCTACATAACTCAGAATCAGTAATGCAATGTATGTACACAGTAAATACCCAGCAGAATAGTGAGTGCAGCTCTAGAGTATAATACAGTAGGTAACTTAGGATCAGGGGCGTAACTACCACGGTCGCAGCGGTCGCGATTGCGACCGGGCCCGGGAGGTTAGGGGCCCGTGGCCGCCCGGCAGATCAGCAGCCAGCTCCTTTCTGTGAGAGGAGCTGCACTGTTCTGCCGCAGACCACGCGGCGCGGCGGCCTCTATATGACCCGGTCGCTGCCGATGACACCGGGCCCCCCTGCCTGGTGTCATCAGTGGCGTCACCGTGTTCCCGTCACACACCGCGCTCCCGTCAATCATCGCGCTCCCGTCACACATCGCGCTCCCGTCACTCACCGCGCTCCCGTCACTCACCGCGCTCCCGTCACTCACCGCGCTCCCGTCACACACCGCGCTCCCGTCACACACCGCGCTCCCGTCACACACCGCGCTCCCGTCACACACCGCGTTCCCGTCACTCACCGCGCTCCCGTCAATCATCGCGCTCCCGTCACACATCGCGCTCCCGTCACTCACCGCGCTCCCGTCACTCACCGCGCTCCCGTCACTCACCGCGCTCCCGTCACACACCGCGCTCCCGTCACACACCGCGCTCCCGTCACACACCGCGCTCCCGTCACACACCGCGCTCCCGTCACACACCGCGCTCCCGTCACACACCGCGTTCCCGTCACTCACCGCGCTCCCTTCACTCACCGCGCTCCCGTCACCGCGCTCTGCTTTGATATTACAAAAAGCGGCCAATGCCGCTCTATGCATCATTAGTCTTCCCCCGTGCCTGCACGGTGACGTCACTCCTGTGCGATTGCTGTGTGTGGTGAAAGCACAGAGCGCAGGAAGACAGAGACTGGAGCCACGGGGGAACGAGGACAGAAGTGAGGACGGGCAGTGGTGAAACAAGTAGAGCTGAGGACAGAGCTGCGGTGGAAGGAGAAGACAGGTGAGTACTTGTTTTTTTATTTTTTTCTTTATAAATCAGTGAGTACACAGGGAGGCTGGCTGCAGGACACATGGAGTCCTTGGGGGGGCCCTGGCTGCAGGACATATGGAGGCCCTGGGGGGGCCCTGGCTGCAGGACACATGGAGTCCTCGGGGGGGCCCTGGCTGCAGGACACATGGAGTCCTCGGGTGGGCCCTGGCTGCAGGACACATGGAGGCCCTGGGGGGACCCTGGGTGCAGGACACATGGAGGCCCTGTTGGGGCCCTGGCTGCAGGACACATGGAGTCCTTGGGGGGGGGCCTGGCTGCAGGACACATGGAGTCCTCGGGGGGGCCCTGGCTGCAGGACACATGGAGTCCTCGGGGGGGGCCCTGGCTGCAGGACACATGGAGGCCCTGGGGGGACCCTGGGTGCAGGACACATGGAGGCCCTGTTGGGGCCCTGGCTGCAGGACACATGGAGTCCTTGGGGGGGGGCCTGGCTGCAGGATACATGGAGTCCTTGGGGGGGGCCCTGACTGCAGGACACATGGAGGCCCTGTTGGGGCCCTGGCTGCAGGACACATGGAGTCCTTGGGGGGGGGCCTGGCTGCAGGATACATGGAGTCCTTGGGGGGGCCCTGACTGCTGGACACATGGAGGCCCTGGGGAGTCTGGTTGCATGACTCATGGAGGCCCTGGGGGGGCTGCTGCATGACACATGGAGGCCCTGGGGGGGGGCTGGCTGCATGATACATGGAGGTCTATGGGGCTGCATTATACATGGAGGTCTGTGGGGCTGCATAATAAACATGTGACGACCTGATAGGCCAGGGCGTCACATGTGCACAGTGACTGCACCAGCAGAATAGTGAGTGCAGCTCTGGAGTATAATACAAGATGTAGCTCAGGATCAGTAATGTACCGTATTTTTTGGCCTATAATACGCACTTTTTTCACTCAAATGTTGGGGGAAAGTGGGGGGTGCATCTTATAGTCTGAATGTGGCTGCGGGGAATTAGGGTGCTGGGGTGGCGCAGGTCATCGGTGGCATGAGCAGGCTGTAGCAGCCTGCCGTGAACACGTGGACCCGCTCATTTGATATGCACGCCCATCCTCCCGCCCATCATCCCTCAGCGCTGAAGCCGGAGCTAACAGGTGGCGGGATGATGGGCGGGGATGCGCGCATAATAAACAGCCGGCCCGCGTGATCACCCCTGGCAACCACAGCCTAGAGTGATAATGTGCGGCTGTATTCACTGCTCCCCGCGCATCATCATCAGCGCGGGGTGCAGTGAATCATTTTCTGCAGCATCACGATCTCCTCCTGTCTGCCGGCCAGCTGATCTGTGTAGAGACTGAGCGGTGAGCACAGCGATGAAGTTAGCTGGCAGGCAGACAGGAGGACGAGCGATGCTGCAGGGAACGGTGACGGTTCCACACTCCAGCGGCGCTGCTGCCGGCACTGACAGGAGGAGGAGCGATGCTGCATGGAGGGAGCAAAGGTGAGTATAAACGTTTATTTTTTTTTGTGTGCCACAAGATTACGGCCATTTAGCAGGATGGGGTATATAGCAGGATAGGGGTATTTATCAGGATGGATGGAGGTATATTTCAGGATGGATGAGGGTATATAGCAGGATGGATGGGGGTATATAGCAGGATGGATGGGGGTATATAGCAGGATGGATGGAGGTATATAGCAGTTTGGATGGGGGTATATAGCAGGATGGATGTGGGTATATAGCAGGATGGATGGGGGTATATAGCAGGATAAGGGCATATACCAAGATGGTGGTATATAGCAGGATGGGAATATATACCAGGATGGGGTACATATATACAAGGATGGGAATCATATACAAGGCAGGAGGATCATTACCAGGATGTTGTACCTTAGTTAGAGAATTTGGGGACATTACCCCCATAACAGTGTCAGCAGCAGATCCTCGGCCCATAACAGTGTGTCATGACCACATTTTTTGCTTACAATTTTATTTTCCTATTGTCCTCCTCTAAAACAAGGGTGCGTCTAAAGCAGGCTTTACACGCTACGATATATCTAACGAGATGTCGTTGGGGTCACGTCGTTAGTGACGCACATCCGGCATCGTCTGATATATCGTAGCGTGTGATAGCTATGAATGAGCAGAAATACTCACCTTCTCGTTCATCGCTGACACGTCGCTCATTTTCTAAAAATCGCAAATCCTGTTGTTCAATGCTCCCGAGGCAGCGCACATCGCTCCGTGTGACACCCCGGGAACGATGAAGGCAATGCGGAAGGAAGGAGGTGGGCGGGATGTTACGTCCCGCTCATCTCCGCCCCTCCGCTTCTATTGGCCGGCCGCTGTGTGACGTCGCTGTGACGCCGAACGTCCCTCCCCCTTCAGGAAGTGGATGTTCACCGCCCACAGCAAGGTCGTTCGGGAGGTAAGTACGTGTGATGGGGGGTTACGACATTGTGTCACACGTGCAAGAAATTGCCTGTGCTGCAAAAACGATGGGGGCGGGTGCGATCGCACGAGAAATTGCAGCATGTAAAGCAGGCTTTATAGTCTGAAAAATACGGTATGTACACACTTACTGCACCAGCAGAATAGTGAGTGCAGCTCTGGAGTATGATACAGGATGTAACTTAGGATCAGTAATGGAATGTATGTACACAGTGACTGCACCAGCAGAATAGTGAGTGCAGCTCTGGAGTATAATACAAGAGGTAACTTAGGATCAGTAATGTAATGTATGTACACAGTGACTGCACCAGCAGAATAGTGAGTGCAGCTCTGGAGTATAATACAGTAGGTAACTCAGAATCAGTAATGTAATGTATGTACACAGTGACTGCCCCAGCAGAATAGTGAGTGCAGCTCTGGAGTATAATACCATAATAGAGAAATGAGAACAACTTCCGTTACTGGACAGCCTACTCCATTAGATTTCTTTGGCAGCTGCATTTGAACATCGATGTGAGACTGATAAACAGCAGGTGCTGGAGTGGATGGCAAGCGCTGCATCAAGTGGCCTCTCCTCCTCTTCCTGCACCTCAACATCACACATGGTTCATTCCTTAGAAGTGCCACCCCAATTACACTTGTTTCCACCCATGTCACAAATCTGCAACCGGCAAACTGACTGTGGGGAACCACACGTGGGTGAGTCTGCAGAGTTGTTCACACATTGTATCCCATGGGTATCACAGGTCCACTCCAAAGATTATCAGACTGAGAAGGAGGAAAGCCTCTGCACTGATGCCCAGAATCTTTGTCAGTTGGATCCTTGCCCCGATGAAGTAGGTGTGAAGTCCCATCACCTGCAGCGATCACCTCCGGGACCTCAGGGACTTCTCTCCACCTCCAGGGATGCTGCAGGGTCTTCACGTGCTGGAAACCTTCTGGCAACAGGTATGTCAGGTTAACTTCAATGGGAATCATGACGCCACTCTCGTTTTTTGCGGTCAGGGAGATAGGGGACCGCCACTGCTGTTTAACGAGCGTCTGGGGCTGATGGTATTTGCAGCTTGGTGTTATAGCCTCCCAAGAGTGAGGCTGGCCCCAGGAGCTCGGGTGTATGTGCGTAGTACCACAGGTTGCAGAAGAACTCACACACAGGCAGCAATGTCTTTCAGGGTTTTTACTCACATTTAGATGGTAGAGTGAGGCAACCCCGGTGATGCTATGATGGACCTGGTGGAACCAGGTATCCTTCAGACTGATCCAGGGGTGACTGTCAACTCGCCTTCCTAGCACTTCTTGTTTGGGGTGACCCCTGACTTGTAGTACTGCGGGAATCACCCAGGGAAGTCGCAACTGCCGTTCTCCCCTTTATGGCCCGTTCCTGGCAGCAAAGTAAAGATGGCTTCTTGCCCCGTCTCACTTATGGGCCCCCTCGTTGCTGCTGATGCTGCGGGTTCTGTGTTGGTTGGTGAGGCACATCCAGCACCCTCACCAGCAGGTTTAGCAGACCGAATACTTGGTTTGTTGCTATAGGGACCTGTTTCCCCGTGCGGGCCTAGTCTACCAGGAGTCTCCGTACTCAGTCACCCCACTTCTTCCTCAGGTGCCTTTCAGGCCGACTGTGTGGCAACCGAACTCCCCCTCCGACAGCCACGACACGTTCAGGGTCTGACTAGTGACCCCGCGCACGTCCTCCTTCTGCGACTGCACACTGCGCTTCCTCACTTCAGACTGGTTCACTACTGCCTCCCCTCTGTGCCTGCCACTGCAGCCTAGCAACCAGCTTCTCCACCGCACCACTAGCTGAGACGTGGAGGCCACGCCCACTCCTGGGTCTGCCCAGGGGTCCCTTCTAAGATGTGTGTAAGACCTAGCCACTATGTGTCTGTGTGTCCACACCCTATTCAGCCATCAGGATTACCTGTTTGTACTGAGCAGCGTGGATGCAGTACTCAGTGGTGCCTGACCAGGTCAGGTGCGCCACATTAGGTCCAAGCAGGATCCCGACCCTCATTAACTGATAAAACCATGGCGGTGGAGGTGAGGATGAGACCCAGATACCCGAGGCACATGCTTATTGTGCTGTGATGTCAGGTCATGAATAGGAGGAGTGGGATAACTTTGAGCATGTGACGAAGTTGGAGATCCCATGTGGAGTGAACTCAGAGGCTCGTAGCTAAGTAGCTCAGCAGATGAGGATGAGGAGGAAGGTGAGGAGGTTACATTGGCAATTCCCATACAAACATGTAGTGATGCAACCATGAGAAGAACTGCATCCTCAGCCACAGCTCTGGCTGTGGCCAGCAGCAGTCATGGGTCTGCAGTTCGCATAAAGGGTTACCTAGCCTGGGCCTTTTCTGAGACTGGAAAGGATGACTCAACGTCCGTTATTATTATTATTATTATTATTTATTATTATAGCGCCATCAATTCCATGGCGCTTTACATGTGAAAGGGGTGTACATAATAGGGACAAGTACAATAATCATAAACAATACATCTGCCAGCATTGTAAGCAACGACTGAGTAGAGCGAAAAATTCAAATAATTTGACTACTACATGCATGAACCCAGACATGCACAATGAAGATGCATTACTGTGGGAATCTCACTGTGTCGCGGGCGGAGGAGGGGACGCCGCGCTCTCCCACTGCTGCTCGGGTCCGGCTGGCACTGCGGCCTGCTGCTGCCGCTGCTTGGTGGCTCGAGCGATGGGCCGGATCCCGGGGACTCGAGCGGCGCTCCTCGCCCGTGAGTGAAAGGGGGTTGTTTTTGGGTGTTGGGGAGAGTTTATTGTCCGTGACGCCACCCACGGTTGTGGTGATTTGTTAACACCACCGCTGCTCTGTATGGGGATCCCGGGAAGGATGGTATGGAGCAGCCGGTTGTTGTGTTGCCCCTCCGTGGGTAGGGGTTGGTGATCCCGGGGCCCAGTGACGAGGTGGGTGAGGCAGGGCTTGGTGGGCGCAGGGACGTGGGGGCAGCGCTGTGCCTTGCGGCACTGTGGTACTCACTCAGCCTGAGATGATGACACAGTTCTCGGTAAAACACTCAGCTGGGAAGACGGTTCCCACGGACGGCTGCACTTGCTTTCCCCAGTAGGTGACGGTGACGGTCCCTCTGTCCTGCACCTAAGTTGATATTGGTTTCGATGGGTTCCCACCGGTAACCCGCTCCCCGGCTTGGATATAGGCCGGAGGAGCCCTACTTTGCCCGCAGGCGCTGGCCCTGAGAAACTGGTGCCTTGGCGGTGGCGGTGTCTCTCCTCAATGGTTGGACTGTTGCCTTCAGTCAGGACTTGGTTGTTTGGAGACAGACGTCCCCTTCACTGACGGATTTGGCAAATTATGGTGACTCCTAGCCTTGCCGGGATCCGAGAGGCCCCTGCCCTGGTGCTGACTGTCCTTTGTATACTGCTCCAGACCGCCGGGCCACTACCCGTCCGCGGTCCTTCCAGCAACCTCCGAGCAGTCCCTCTCCAGACTGTCACCACCGTCTGCTGACCTTGCTGACACTGTCCAGGCACACAGCCACGGACCAACTTCAGGCTTTACTACTGTTTCCTTTTTACTTGACTTCAGCTTCACTACTCTACCACTCCACTGTTTACTCCTTCACCTCCCTAACTGAACTGCCTGGTTCTTCCCGCCTCCAGGGCTGTGTACTCCTCGGTGGGCGGAGCCAACCGCCTGGCCCACCCCCTGGTGTGAACATCAGCCCCTGGAGGAAGGCAACAAGGATTTTGGTTAGCCTTGATGTTCCTAACTGGGGTGTAGGGTGTGGTGGTGTGATGACCTGTGACCCCTGGCTTGCCCAGGGCGTCACAACTGCACTAAAATATGGACTACCGGGCCAACCCAACCACCGGCTGCCAAATCAACCTCATCTGCTGCTGCTTCTTCCTCCTCCTGTGTTGCCATCAAAACTATTCTCCCACAGGTCTCCAACCGCAGAACCTCCACTTGTTTACCCGCTACAGTCGGGGTGAGGGAGAGCCCATCAGTTGTTACGGAAATGACCATGCCTGTTTTTTTTTGACCCATGTGAGATACCAAGGCCACATCCTGTGTGTTGAATGGACCATGCTTCCCTGTAGTGAAAACACACTATGGGGAAAGGGGGGGGTAATTGATGCCACTGTCCTGCTGTCTACCTGAAAGTTTTTTTAAATCTCAAGACTCCATGTAGGGTCTCCAAATTGATTTTTGTCTGTATTGCCATGGTTCTGGGAGCAAAAGGCCTAATCCTGTCACTCATGGATCTCTTGATATTTAAAATGTAAATACCAGGCCCTATCCTGTGTGTGGCATGTACCATAACTCCCTGCTGTGCAAAGACACTATAGGGAAATGTGAGGGGGGCAATTGATGCCACTGTCCTGCTTTCTGTCTGAAAAGTTTTTATATCTCAAGAGTCCAACTAGGGTCTCCAAATTGTATTTTGTCTGTAGTTCCAGGGTTCTGGGAGCAAGAGGTCTACACCTGTCACTAATGCATCTCTTGATTTTTAAAATGAAAATGCCAGGCCTGATCCTGTGTAAGTCAACACAATCAGGCAGTGCTTAAATTAATATGCATTGGAGAACACAATCACACAGCTGCAGAGTTGTGGACCGCTATTTAAGCCGAGTTTGATCAATGGCTGTCTCCACTGAACCAGGAGTCAGCTCTATGCCTGGGAGACATTATATGTGCATTGCAAGGCTCACATCCTCAACCTGGTTGTACTCAAATCTCTAGGACACTATTCCGTCCTGGATGCGCTGCTACAGAATGCACGGTCACTGTGTGCTCACTTTTTAAAATGGATTTGCCAGGCCAAATGGTTTTTAAACCTCAAGACTCCAAGATGGGTCTCCAAGTTGTGTCTCATCTGTACTGGTAGGGGTATGGGAGCACCAGCCCTACACCTGTCTCTCCTCCATCTCTAAATTTCTTATCTCAATACTCTAGGAAGCTAATAGCTATGCTAAAAAAGTGGTGCTGCACTGTAAAACTTATTTTTACTGTTTTGGAAGATTTTCGACCCCCACCTAAAGGTATTTTCTCTGTCTTAGGTTTGGTTTCTTATTGATTCCAATGGGGCTCGAAAGGTTTGGCATTAGGTTTGGCGTCCAGTTCGGCGAACAGTTCGACGAATGTAGCGTTTGTTTGGTAAGGCTCGGCGAACCGAACTTTGAAAGGTTCATTCATCTCTATACAAGAATATAGCTACTATAATACTGCACCTATGTACAAGAATATAGCTACTATAATACTGCCCCTATGTACAAGAATATAACTACTATAATACTGCCTCCTATATACAAGAATATAACTACTGTAATACTGCCCCTATGTACAAGAATATAGCTACTATAATACTACTCCTATGTACAAGAATATAACTACTATAATACTGCCCCTATGTACAAGAATATAACTAATATAATACTGCCCCTATGTACAAGAATATAACTAATATAATACTGCCCCTATGTACAAGAATATAACTAATATAATACTGCCCCCTATGTATAACTGGAATGTCTCTTTGCTGTAATATTTCCCATATGTCTCAGAATTGAATATCCTTCTAACTCTTTGATCCTAGTTCACACCTGTCTATATCTCCTCCATCTTAAGTGTCTGGCTTTCTTGCTGTGAAGCAGTCCAAATGTTTCCCACCAGCTTCCACCTCTTAATTCACCCCTCCTGTGATTCTGTGACCTGCCCTCCTGTGATTCTGGGACCTGTCCTGTGATTCTGTGACCTGCCCTCTTGTGATTCTGGGACCTGTCCTGTGATTCTGTGACCTGTTCTCCTGTGATTCTGTGACCTGTACTGAGATTCTGTGACCTGTCCTCCTGTGATTCTGTGACCTGTCCTCCTGTGATTCTGTGACCTGCCCTCCTGTGATTCTGTGACCTGTCCTCCTCTGACCTGTCCTCTTGTGATTCTGTGACCTGTCCTCCTGTCATTTTATGACCTGCCCTTCTGTGATTCTGTGACCTGCCCTCCTGTGATTCTGTGACCTGCCCTCCTGTGATTCTGTGACCTGCCCTCCTGTAATTCTGTGACCTGCCCTCCTGTGATTCTGTAACCTGCCCTCCTGTGATTCTGTGACCTGCCCTCCTGTGACCTGCCCTCCTGTGATTCTGTGACCTGCCCTCCTGTGACCTGCCCTCCTGTGATTCTGTGACCTGCCCTCCTGTGATTCTGTGACCTGCCCTCCTGTGATTCTGTGACCTGTCCTCCTTTGATTCTGTGACTTGTCCTCCTGTGATTCTGTGACCTGTCCTCCTGTGATTCTGTGACCTGTCCTCCTGTCATTTTATGACCTGCCCTCCTGTGATTCTGTGACCTGCCCTCCTGTGATTCTGTGACCTGCCCTCCTGTGATTCTGTGACCTGCCCTCCTGTGATTCTGTGACCTGTACTGAGATTCTGTGACCTGTCCTCCTGTGATTCTGTGACTTGTCCTCCTGTGATTCTGTGACCTGTCCTCCTGTGATTCTGTGACCTGTCCTTCTGTCATTTTATGACCTGCCCTCCTGTGATTCTGTGACCTGCCTTCCTGTGATTCTGTGACCTGCCCTCCTGTGATTCTGTGACCTGTTCTCCTGTGATTCTGTGACCTGTACTGAGATTCTGTGACCTGTCCTCCTGTGATTCTGTGACCTGTCCTCCTGTGATTCTGTGACCTGCCCTCCTGTGATTCTGTGACCTGTCCTCCTCTGACCTGTCCTCTTGTGATTCTGTGACCTGTCCTCCTGTCATTTTATGACCTACCGTTCTGTGATTCTGTGACCTGCCCTCCTGTGATTCTGTGACCTGCCCTCCTGTGATTCTGTGACCTGCCCTCCTGTGATTCTGTGACCTGCCCTCCTGTGATTCTGTGACCTGCCCTCCTGTGATTCTGTGACATGCCCTCCTGTGATTCTGTGACCTGCCCTCCTGTGACCTGCCCTCCTGTGATTCTGTGACCTGCCCTCCTGTGATTCTGTGACCTGCCCTCCTGTGATTCTGTGACCTGCCCTCCTGTGATTCTGTGACCTGCCCTCCTGTGATTCTGTGACCTGCCCTCCTGTGATTCTGTGACCTGCCCTCCTGTGATTCTGTGACCTGCCCTCCTGTGACATACCCTCCTGTGATTCTGTGACCTGCCCTCCTGTGATTCTGTGACCTGCCCTCCTGTGATTCTGTGACCTGCCCTCCTGTGATTCTGTGACCTGCCCTCCTGTGATTCTGTGACCTGTCCTCCTGTGATTCTGTGACCTGCCCTCCTGTGATTCTGTGACCTGTCCTCCTGTGATTCTGTGACCTGTCATTCTGTGATTCTGTGACCTGTCCTCCTGTGATTCTGTGACCTGCCCTCCTGTGATTCTGTGACCTGTCCTCCTGTGATTCTGTGACCTGTCCTCCTGTGATTCTGTGACCTGTACTGAGATTCTGTGACCTGTCCTCCTGTGATTCTGTGACCTGTACTGAGATTCTGTGACCTGTCCTCCTGTGATTCTGTGACCTGTCCTCCTGTGATTCTGTGACCTGTACTGAGATTCTGTGACCTGTCCTCCTGTGATTCTGTGACCTGCCCTCCTGTGATTCTGTGACCTGCCCTCCTGTGATTCTGTGACCTGTCCTCCTGTGATTCTGTGACCTGCCCTCCTGTGATTCTGTGACCTGTCCTCCTGTGATTCTGTGACCTGCCCTCCTGTGATTCTGTGACCTGCCCTCCTGTGATTCTGTGACCTGCCCTCCTGTGATTCTGTGACCTGTCCTCCTGTGATTCTGTGACCTGCCCTCCTGTGATTCTGTGACCTGTCCTCCTGTGATTCTGTGACCTGTCCTCCTGTGATTCTGTGACCTGTACTGAGATTCTGTGACCTGTCCTCCTGTGATTCTGTGACCTGTACTGAGATTCTGTGACCTGTCCTCCTGTGATTCTGTGACCTGTCCTCCTGTGATTCTGTGACCTGTACTGAGATTCTGTGACCTGTCCTCCTGTGATTCTGTGACCTGCCCTCCTGTGATTCTGTGACCTGCCCTCCTGTGATTCTGTGACCTGTCCTCCTGTGATTCTGTGACCTGCCCTCCTGTGATTCTGTGACCTGTCCTCCTGTGATTCTGTGACCTGCCCTCCTGTGATTCTGTGACCTGCCCTCCTGTGATTCTGTGACCTGCCCTCCTGTGATTCTGTGACCTGTCCTCCTGTGATTCTGTGACCTGCCCTCCTGTGATTCTGTGACCTGTCCTCCTGTGATTCTGTGACCTGCCCTCCTGTGATTCTGTGACCTGCCCTCCTGTGATTCTGTGACCTGCCCTCCTGTGATTCTGTGACCTGCCCTCCTGTGATTCTGTGACCTGCCCTCCTGTGATTCTGTGACCTGCCCTCCTGTGATTCTGTGACCTGTCCTCCTGTGATTCTGTGACCTGTACTGTGATTCTGTGACCTGCCCTCCTGTGATTCTGTGACCTGCCCTCCTGTGATTCTGTGACCTGCCCTCCTGTGATTCTGTGACCTGCCCTCCTGTGATTCTGTGACCTGCCCTCCTGTGATTCTGTGACCTGCCCTCCTGTGATTCTGTGACCTGTCCTCCTGTGATCCCTCCCTTCTGCTCTTTCCTGAGACTTCTTCTGGGCATTCAGAGATGTATAAATGTTATGGCCCAGGTCTGATATGACCGTGGTCTGAGTGTGACGTTATCAAGTGGGCCATTTTAAATGGGCTAGCAGAAGTATACCAGAAATGTCCAGAAGGTGAGAGTTACTCCTCTGACTGCTTCCCGCTTGTATTATTCCAGACGTAATCTCCCCATGCTTACCTATGCCCTTACAATCTTTGCTCCACTCATCCTTACTCTCCTTTGCTATCCCCATACCCCAGCAATCTACAAACAAATAATTATCTCCCCTTCCCTCTTACCTCCTCACCTGTCCTCCTCTGCTGACCTGCTCCTAAATCTCAGATCTCTCCTAATAACACGCACAACATGCCGTCCACTCTCCTCCCACCTACTCTCCCTTTCTCTCCTTCTTCTTACTGCTAGAGACATATCTCTGTATTGCAAATATAAAAATGGCTATTTTTTGAGTCTATACATTATGTTAAACTATAACGTATTGATTAATCAGACAAAGTGTACATGGTTACAAAATCTTGTATATACTTAAGGATTTCTGTGTGTTTGTCTTGAATATACAGACAGACAATATACCATTGTAACAGAAACCTTATGATTTACTTACATCAAATATCTGATGGTTTTGTGTGTTTGCTATCCATTGGAATAGAAACTCTGATTTCTTTAGTTCAACAATCTGATGTTTTATGTGTTTGCTATATACACAGACAGACAATATATCCATTTACCTAGCTCAAATACCTGATGTGTATTCTTGGGAGATTTGAATGTCTGTGGGTTTATTACCCCATTGTCTGATGTGTGGTGTATCTCTGATTCATCTATGCCCAAAGACTGGCCATCAAAGGGCATGGATCAATAAGACTACAACACATTAACTTTAAGGCTTGTAATATTGTTCAAGCCTCTATAAGATCAGATGAAATATAGCACAAACAGAAGCTCGTGTTTCCTGCCTCCGTGAGACGTCCGGGCAGTGATGTCCAGGAGTTCTCTGTCTATGTCCTGCTTCTCTGACCTCCAGACAGATGGTGCCCAACGCTCCTTGGTGATTGTAAGTATTTAACTGTACTTAACCTTTGTATGTTGATTATACAAAAGTGTACGCAATATCATACTTTTCCTTTAAGTTTGTATTTCATATTAACCTTTATAATAAAATTACTTATTTGCCTTCTTTAAAGCCGTATCTGAACCTTAGTGCTAAAAATATTAGCAAAACAATCTCCCAATCCTGGGCCCCCACAATTGGTACCCCCCATTTTATCGCACCCTTATCACTCCCCACCTACTAGAAACTACCGCAATCTTTCCAACATAAAATCCATCCCCTTGGCCTCCACTTCACCGCGCCCTTTTTCTGGAGTGCTCTGGAATGCCTGTTCAGTGGGCAATGAACTGCACGTCATTCACAACCTCTTTACCTTTTGCACGCGATCCTTCCTGTGCCTCACCGAAACATGGCTGACACCCTCCCACACTGCCTCCCCTGCTGTGCTTGTCTACGGCGACTCACCTACACTCCTCACTCCAGCAATAGACAGGGTGGAGGAGTGAGTCTTCTTCTTTCTAACAGCTGCGGCATTAACCCAACCCCACCTCTACCCTCCCTTGTTCTCCCTGTTGCACAGCTTCTAGCTTCCCAGTTGCAGAAGAAAGTTGACAGAGTAGATTACATGGGATAACAAGCTCTTTACTTTCATCAGAACACAATGTAAAGATATGCACAGTCATACAGCACTGCATCAGGAAGAGAGAGACAAAACCAGGTAGAACAAGAGATTTTTTACAATACAGTGAGTAAGGAAACTGTACACAACATCGCCATCTACTGTTAGATCAGCATAAAGTCCTCCTTCACACAGACAAAGAAGTCCTCATCTGTTGCATATACGACCACCCTTTCTCAACAGTAAGGACTTATTCAGTTAAACCTAATTTCTTCATTAGCCTCTGATGTCTTTCAGCATTCAATGCATTTGTGAAAATATCTGCTGTCATGTATTTAGTTGGACAATATTCTAATTTCAGGATTCCTTGTTCCTGGTGATCCCTCAAGAAATGATACTTCACATCAATGTGCTTGGTTCTTGGGTTAACTCTTTCCATCTGAGCAAGAACAAGACATCCTTGATTGTCCTCATTTATTTTTCTTGGTTCCAACTGTGGTTGTCCTAGGTCTGTTAGCAATTGTCTTAACTATATAACTTCTTGACTCGCATGTGCTGCTGCAACATATTTGGCTTTGACACTTTTCTACTCAGAATTCCTACTGCTGCTGCGATGTCTGGCCTTGTAACAGTTGCTAGATACAGTAATTTTCCCATTGCCGTTCTGTACTCTTCATTATTTGGTAATACATTTTGCTCGCTATTCATCTCTTTAAGATAATTGGTTTCCATATGAGACTTTACTGTTATTGCATCCTTCAATCCAAATGTTTCGATTTTGTCTTGAATCATGTGATTTTGATCAATTAGTAAACTTCCATCTTCTTCTCTTTCTATCTGTATTCCTAGGTACTGTTTCACATTTCCCAAGTCTTTGATCTCGAAATGTTTTTTCAGAAATTTTTAGTATGTCTTCTTTATCCCTTTCTTTTTCAAAACAAACTAAAATATCATCAACATATCTGAGTACATAGATCCATCTGTCCATCAGTCTTTTTGTGTATAGGCAAGGATCAGCTTTGCTTCTTTGAAATTTTTCATTTGTGAGCACTTCTGTGATTTTATCATTTCACACTTTAGCAGCTTGTTTTAAACTGTATGTACTTTTCTGTAGTTTACAAACCATGTTCGCATTACTTTTATCTTTGAATCCTGGAGGTTGTCCATGTAAATATCTTCTGTTAAATCTCCATACAAAAATGCTGTCTTTATGTCCAGATGCTCCATTTGTTTCATTGCTGCAACTGCAAACAAAGTTCTTATTGTGGTATGTTTGACAACTGGAGCAAATATTTCATCATAGTCTTCTCCAGATTTTTGAGAATAACCTTTAGCTACGAGTCTTGCTTGGTATCGTTTAGCTTTTGCAATCTGTTTGGTATTTTACTTTAAAAACCCATTTACATCCTATAGCTTTTCTTCCTTCTGGTAATTCTGTCAGTGTCCATGTCTTTGACTCGTGCATGGATTTTATTTCTGTTTCTGTTGCCTTTATCCATTTATTAGCTTCTTCAGGAAGTCGAGATATGTCTTTCCAAGAGGTATACATTTCATAAATTTTGCTTGTATTTGCCTTGTATGAAAGACGAATTGGTGGTTTTCCTTTGTTTTCTCTTATTGAATGTCTTGGTTCTGTGTCTGTTTGTAGTTGTATCTCTTCACTTTCAGCATTCTGTTTTTCATCAATTTCAACTTCCTTTTCATCAGATGTTCTTTCAGTTATATCACTGCTGTTTTTCTCATTTTTTTTTTCTAGTGAAATCAAACGGTCTTCATTTAGATCCTCAATGAATGTCACACTGTTACTCACCGTAACTCTGTCTGTTTTGGGATCTAGGATTCTACATCCTTTGCAATTTTCACTATATCCAACAAATATTCCTTCTACGGATCTGTTTTGAAGTTTGGAACTTTTTTCTGCTGGAATAAATACAAAAACTTTACATCCAAAAACTCTTAAATGATTCACACTTGGTTTCTTACCCTGCCATAGTTGATATGGGTTTTTTTTTCAGTTTTCTAGAAAAAAGTCGGTTTTGTAGGTAAGTTGCTGTCAATGGCTGCTTCACCCCAATAGTTCTGTTAGTTTGAAATCTGTTAGCATACATCTTATCATTTCAGTCAGAGTTCTGCTTTTCCTTTCTGCTACCCCATTTTGTTCAGGTGTGTATGGAACAGTCTTTTGATGCTCTATACCATTTTGTCTTACGGTGTTTTCTATTTCGTGTCCTGTGAATTCACCTCCATTATCGCTTCTAATGACAATTGGCTTCCTCTGAAACTTGTTATTTGACTTTGTCACGTAGTCTACTAATTTATTGAAAACTTCACTTTTGTTCTTGATCAATTATGTGACTAAATCTTGAGTAGTCATCTATGAAAGTCACTATATATCTATTGCCTCCTGATGTAGCCACTTTCATGGGTCCACATACGTCAGTATGCACCAAATCAAGTGGGCTTGTGCTTTTCGTCTCACTTTCTTTAGGTATAGATATTCTTGTATGAGTCAGGTCTTCACAAACTTTAATGTGATGTCTGTTTCAGGTCTTGTCTCTAGTGCATTTATTAAAGCAGTGTATGAATCCGGTAAACTGCACAATAATATTGCTGCTACATTACTTTCCTCAATATCTTCACCAATTGATCTCAGCTGTGATATTGCTTCCATCATAGAGAATATATGCTTCTGCATGTCATTGTCTGCACTCAGTCTCATGCTGTAAAGCTTTCTTAGCAGAAATAACTTGTGATTTAAGCTGGGTCTTTCACGTAGCTTTCTTAATGCCTCCCACATTCCCTGTGCTGTATCCTTATTCCTTATGTGGATTAATTGAGAATCTTCCACTAATAGGCTCATAGTAGCTCTAGCTTGTCTATTTTTCTTATCCCATGTCTGATTATTATCATTGGGTCTATCTGTAGTGATTACTTCCCATAAATCATCTTTAGACAATAACATCTCCACTTTGAACTTTCATAACTGATAGTTCTCACTGTTCAACTTAGCTACTGTGAGTTTTAGCTCTGTGCTACTCCTTATCTTTAACTTATCTTACTTGTTTGGAGAGAATTGTTATGAAGAATTGTTCTGCATTCACCAGGGTCTTGCTGAGCTTTCTGGTGTCCTGGGTGCCTGGGATCTTGGGTGCCTGGGCTCTTGGGTGCCTGGGCTCTTGGGTGCCTGGGATATTGGATGCCTGGGCCCATAACCTGTTGTACAGCTTCTAGCTTTCCAGTTGCAGAAGAAGGTTCACAGAGTAGATTACATGGGATAACAAGCTCTTTACTTCCATCAGAACATGAGGTAAAGATATGCACAGTCATACAGCACTGCATCAGAAAGAGAAAGACAAAACCAGGAAGAACAAGAGACTTTTTACAATATAGTGAGTAAGGAAACTTTACACAACATCACCATCTACTGTTAGATCAGCATAAAGTCCTCCTTCACACAGATAAAGAAGTCCTCATATGTTGCATATACCAACACTCCCTTCTTTTGTCGTGCACTTTGTCTGCATCTAGTCTCCCTCCAGCCTCCAAGTTGCTGTCATTTACACGCCAGGCCCTACTACTGCCTTCATTGACCAGTTTTCGGCCTGGCTTTTGCACTTTCTCTCTGCTGACATTCCCACTATCATCATAGGTGACTTCAACATCCCCACTGACACCCGCCAGTCGGCAGCCTCTAAACTCCTTCCTCTTGCTTCATCCTTTGGTCTAATGCAGTGTTCCACCTCTGGCACCCACAAATATGGACACACACACTAGACCTTATCTTCACCCGTCTATTTCTTATCTGACCTCACAACCTCCCCTGTTGTGAATACATTTGAATTAGATTCCAGTATGGGGTTCCCTCTTGTGGTCAGTGCTGGTAATGCAGCTGGATTACTGAGTGGGAACTGGACACCTGAGTAGGATTTGCAGTCAGGCCATTTGGTTTGGTCCTATATAACTATGTTGCTTCCTTTTGTTAATTGCCGGTGCTCAATTGTATTTCCTGTGTTCTAAGGACTTCCTGAAACCAGCCATGTTATCTGTGTCTACCAGAATTCCTCTCAGATAAGTTGGTCTTGTACCTTTCCTTATGTTTTTCACTTTCTTGTGATTTTGCCTGTGCGGAGTTCCTGGTGGAATTGTATTATTCCCTGCTGGGAGTATCTGTGTACCTTGTTCCATGTTCTGTATGTATTGTGTTTTGTCATGCTTGGTACAATATTCAGTCCCCTCTCTATATCAATGTTTTTCTTGGATCCCAGTAACACCAGATTACTGATATAGCGGGGGAGAACCTGTTCAGGCTCAGTATTTTTCCATGTCAGGCATGCTGGTATTTATTAGGGTTTTTACAGCTGCAGTCAGTGCTCTTTCCTATTCTTTTATATGCAGATAGTTTTGGGCCTCATCTTTCCTGACTCTGTTCTCTAGCTACGTATTGTATTTTCCTATATCACCATAAGCTTTACATGTGGGGGGCTATCTACATTTTTGGGGACTACTCCGAGGCAGATTAGCTTTTCTACATTTCTCTCTGTTAGAGTATTTAGTTCTCCAGCTGTGTCGAGACGACTAGGTCATCATAGGCTCGTCCCACGGCTACTTCTAGTTGTGTGTCAGTATTAGGTCTGCAGTTCGTTAAGGTTCCAGCCACTCTGGATATTTTCTGGGTTTCCAAGGTATTGCTCTTTTATTGATCCTCCTCAGTAACTGGATCACAATACTCCCCTCTCCCCCTATCTGACCACCACCTACTAACCTTTTCAGCCCTGTCCTTCTATCCTGCTTTCCTTGTCCAGCAGCTAGCACAACTCCGCAGAAACCTTGCACATCTCAACATTCACACCCTTTCTGACTGACTCTATTCTACCGCTGTCCTCCATATGTTCACTCCATGACACAGAGAGTGCGACCGTTTTCTACAACGCCCATCTCACATCAGCTATTGATTCAGTTGCTCCCGTTGTACATGCCAGAGTGAAATGAATCAATAAACAACCCTGGCACAACAGACTCACTAAAAAACTTCGGCTAGTGTACCGCCCCGCGGCCTCGGCTGCGGCCGCCGAGCCGCTCGGATCCGTGCTCGCGTTCTACGGGTGGTGGCTCGAGCCTCTCACGGACCCAGGGGTCACATCGCTCTGCAAGGCGGGTTGGCGTTACACATGGGGGGATGCGGGTATTTGGTTTTGGGACGATTGTTCGTGATGCCACCCACGGGTTGTGGTGATGGTGGACACCACCTCTGCGGTGAAGGTACGGAGACTCCCGGGAGCAGTGTAGTGGCGCAGCTAGGTGTTGACCCCTCCTTGGGTAGAGCATGTTGGTCCCGGGGCTCGGTTGTGCGTGAGCCAGGGTGCAGGGCGCCAGACTACGGTGCGGCGCGGTGCCGGATGGCACTGGTGTACTCACGATTAAACCACACAGAGTCACTGGTAAACCAAACGAAGGTATGAACGGGGCCCGCAGCCGGCTGCAGCTTCCTAGTCGGGTTGGCAATGTCCACCTTTCTCCTGCACCTATGTTGTAGTTTGACCACTGTGCCTGAGTACTGGTAGTCCGCTCCCCGGCGTGTAGATGTCGGATGAGCCCCTTTGCCCGCAGGTGCTGGCCCTTGGATCTCTGGCATTTGGCGGTGGCTACTATCCGGACGGGTTGGGCTGTTGCCTTCAATCGGGACTTTGGTGGGAATGAACTCCTGAGGTCCAGACCGCAATCAGTTAATTCGACTATGGTGGTGGCTTATAGCCTAGTTCGGGGTCTGAGTACCCTGCCTGGTGCTCCGGTATCCAGTTAGCTCCCCAGTTCGGTTCCGGCGTGCCACTACCCTGTCCCGGTCCCTTACGGTTCCGCTGGTCGAATTCCCGGTCTCCTGCAGGCGGCCACTGCCGTCTGCCTGCCTGACTGTTTGACTGAACTGCACAGAACTCCGTACTGAACCGGACTGTCTTCTGAACTGCACTGTACTGTACTGTTTGTGTTTTTCCTGCCTCAGGCCAGCAGACTCCTCGGGGGAGCGTGTCTTTCTGCCTGACTCTGCCCACCTGGTGTGCCTGTCTAACACTGAGAGAGGCAATCAGGTCTTTGTGGTTGACTGATGGTACCTTTCTAGTGTGGGGGTGTCTGTGGTGAGTGTTGTGAACTGTGACCCCTGGGGTCCAGGGCATCACACTAGTGTCTAGGGCGACTGAGTAATGCTGGAAGAAAACGCAATTGCACGAAGAGTTCACCGAAATTCAAACATGCAATCCACACATTTCGTTCGGCCCTCACCTCTGCTAAACAGGATTACTTCAGAACCCTCATGTGATGGTGGGATATGGTGGGTTGTGTATGTTCAGATGTTGGAAGTGTTGCTTTGTGTGTACATTGTCCTGTCTACAAGTTAATAACCCCCTGCAGTGCTGCTGTTCCTTGGTCTGGGGGAGGGGGCCTGGAATCCATCCAACCTCTCTGCCTACCTGTAGGATTATTCAGTCTGGCTGAGAAGGACAACAGAGAAGGAGTAAGATTAGTCCTCTGTGGGAGAAGCTGAGACTGCGGCTCGCACCCCAGAGAGACCTTGAGAAACCCCGATTTCCCTGGAAAAGGACTGCTAGAGGATTGTGACTCATCTCATTACTTTAACATTTTTCCCTCCGTGTGGTGGATTATGTTATGGACCTTCTGGATTGCATGGAATAAAGGTTCTTTGAATTGTTCACTCCTCTCTCGCTCTGCTCTGTTGATTGTGCAATATCAGAGAAGGACCCCATGATAACTGGTGGCAGCAGTGGTAACGCATCAAGTCTACAGGAGAGAGCCAAATTTCTGGGCCTGAACTACCAGGGACTGACTAAAGAGGCCTTAATTGATCTACTGGTGGGTGCGAGGCAGACCCCCTCCTTCCAGATGTCTAACGGGCAAGCACTGGAGACGGGGATCCCTACCCCAAAAAGCCAGTGATTGGTGTGGTTCGAAGAAGAGATGGCGGTTCTGGGCCCAGGTGTATCTCAGGAGTATAAGGAGGAGGCTGCTCACCGAGCACAGAGGAGACAAGAAGCAATGGAGTCCGGCAGAGGGAGTAATGTGAGTTGGAGTGTAAACCCAGCGATCCAGGAGCCTGTATGGATCACCCGGGCGGACTTCAAGCCATTTGATGAGGCTTCCGGAGATGTGGAGGGGTTCTTTAAGGACTTTTCAGCAGCAGTGTGCGGTGATGGAGGTTCCCCACTCTGACTGGATACGTTTGTTAGTGGGACTCCTGAACGGAAGCCTGGCAGTGGCTTATCGCACCATTGACTCACAGCAGAACAGGGGTTACAACATTGTAAAGCGGACTATCCTGGAATACCATGCCATCACCCCAGACTCACATAGGCCACAGTTCCGAGACCTCCCATGCACCACGGGGGGGATCGTTTAGGATGTATGCCCATAAGATATCCCAGGCATGTTGGAGATGGCTGGAAGGGGAAGATGCCTTCACTGTGGAAGACGTTATGCAGGTATTTCTTATAGAACAATTTCTTTACAATTATCTCACAGAAATACGGGGATGGGTCAGAGAGCGTATGCCGTGCACCTTGAATTGAGCTGCAGCCCTGGTTGATGAGGCCTTTACTATCCAACTGCAATGGAGGAGGCTTCTGGACAAAAAGCCAAAGCCTGCTCCTGCACCTCAGCCCTCTCCAGTTATATCTGCCCCTACCCAGCTGCAGATCGTTGACAACCAAGGCTCACAATCCTGGACCCCAACAGTTCCGACCACGCCCTGTGGGAATTACAGAGAGATGTTATGGGTGCGGGCAACCTGGGCACCTGCAATCGGGTTGCCCTGCAAGGACTTGGAGAGAGCCCCATGCACCTCTATCTCGTCCGGTGCATCTTGTGCACTCCATCCCGCCTTAGGAAGAGGTACTACCACCTCCACTGGAGTGTACCGCTGAGACATGCACCATAGACACGCCTTTTGGAGTGTATAGCCTCTGCCCTTTGTCCCCAGGTTCTCCCACTACCTTCTCAAGAAAGCAAGTGGGAAGGAGTACGATGCAGAGATGTTATGGGTGTGGACAACCTGGATGTTATGATCTAGGACCGGGAATCTCTGCTCCAGAGTTTCCCAGACCCAGCCTGGTCATCTCAGGGGTTAACTCCCATCAGCCTCGTTCTGGTTTCAGGAGACACTATATCTGGTCTCTGCAATTGCATCCTGGTGCTGGTTATAGTTTTGCTCTGCAGCCTGTGACTGGCTCTGGTGAGATTTCCTGTTTGATCTTACTCCTTGTTACCGTACCGTGACCTGTACACTCCCCCGTTCATCCGTCTGTCCAAGCCCCTGACTTCCCGCTCCTGTCTGTTGTGTGTGTTTCCCTCTGAATACCTGATCTCCCAGATTCCGACTCGGTTCTGTTTTCTAACTTGGTTTTGATCCTCCCTTTGCAGTGACTCGACTTTCCTGGTTTTAGACTCTGACTATTTGACTACTCTATTGCCCCTGGTGGTTTGCCGGGTAACTGCCTGCTGAAGTTACTCTGCTGTACTTCAGCTGCCTTTCTGTTACTCTGTTACTTTGTCTCTCCTTCACTACTCTGCTGACACCTACTGGGGAATACGCTGTACTACGTCCTACCAACCCTTCATAGTATCATAGTATCATAGTTTTTAAGGTTGAAGGGAGACTCTAAGTCCATCTAGTTCAACCCGTAGCCTAACATGTTGATCCAGAGGAAGGCAAAAAAAACCCCCAATGTGGCAAACAAGTTCCAATGGGGAAAAAATTTCCTTCCTTCGTCCACATCCGGCAATCAGACTAGTTCCCTGGATCAATACCCTGTCATAAAATCTAATATACATAACTGGTAATATTACATTTTTCAGGAAAGGCGTCCAGACTCTGCTTAAATGTTAGTAGTGAATCACTCATTACAACATCATGCGGCAGAGAGCTCCATAGTCTCACTGCTCGTACAGTAAAGAATCCTCGTCTGTGATTATGATTAAACCTTCTTTCCTCAAGACGTAGCGGATGCCCCCGTGTTCCAGTCGCAGGCCTAGGTGTAAAGAGATCTTTGGAAAGGTCTCTGTACTGTCCCCTCATATATTTATACATTGTGATTAGATCCCCCCTAAGCCTTCGTTTTTCCTGTCTTGGTATTGCAGCCCCCCCATTCCTCTAATAATCTTGGTGGTCTTCTCTGCACCCTCTCCAGTTCAGCTATGTCCTTCTTATATATCGGTGACCAGAATTGTACACAGTATATAAGTGCGGTCGCACTAGTGACTTGTACTTCGTACAGCATGACACTGGACACCTGCAATCGTGTTGTGCTGCAAGGACTCGGAGGGAGCCCCATGCACCTCCACCTCGTCCGGTGCATCTTATACACTCCATCTTGTCTGAGGAAGAGCTACCACCACCTCCACCAGAGTAGACTGACAACCCCTGCACCATAAATATCTTTTCTGGAGTGTACGGTCTCCAGCCTTTTTCACCAAGCAACCCAGGGCAACAGCAGTGCCACCTGCAGGATATCTTAACCGATGGATACAAAGTGTCAGGATTTAGAGACACAGGGGCCTTTCTATTGCTGATCCTCGTGGTGGTTGACCCAAGGCAATTCACCAGGGCCCTGGAATCCCCATTGTCCTGGTGGGAGGGACTTGCAAATATATACCGCGAGCTTCTGTGCATTTGGATTATGGTTATCTGGAAAAGGTGTGCTGGATTGGCGCTATGGGAGGACTGCCTGCCGATATCCTCCTGGGAAACGACATTGGAGAGTTACAGTGCCAATTTGTGGGTGCAGAAAGCACAGTTTGAGTGAAGGAGGATACAACCCTACCGCCATACAAGGGACTATCCACAGCTGAACAACATGGACTTAAGTGAGGTGGCCAGAGGTCTGTGTAGACCTCATGGCATACTCACTTATGAAGAATGGGGCAAATGCTATGAAGGTGGGATATGGTGGGTTGTGTCTGTTCAGATGTTGCAAGTGTTGCTTTATGTGTACATTGTCCTGTCTGCAGGTTAATTACTCCCTGCAGTGCTTCTGTCCCTAGGTCTGGGGAATCCACCCAACCTCTTTGCTTACCTGGAGGATTATTCAGTCTGGCTGAGAAGGACAACAGAGATGGAGAAAGATTAAGCCTCTGTTGTAGAAGGTGAGGCTGCAGCCCGCAACCTAGAGCGACCTTGAGAAACCCCGATTTGCCTGGAAAAGGAATGCTCGAGGAGTGCAACTGATCCCCGGGATATTTATCCCTTAACTGGAAAGTTTTACCCTCCGTGTGGTGGATTATTTTATGGACCTTCTGATTTGTTTGGAATAAATGTTCTTTGGATTGTTTACTCATCTCTTGTTCTGTTGATTGTGTGATCTTGGAGAAGGACCCCGTGACATCTCATATCATCTTTATCCCACAACCAAAACAGTTATTCAATACTTTTACCTCCCTCTTCGTTCACCACTGCCCCCTCCAACCTCCCTCATCTCCGCAGAAGACTTTTCCACATATTTCAAAGATAAGATCGACCAAACAAGGTAAGTCTTTTCTGCTCAATCACCGCAACCCCTTCATATAACAGACCACTGCCCCTCCTCCATAAACCTTCTCCCCGCCATCACCGAAGGAGAGCTTGCACATCTGCTCTCGAAAGCGCACCTCACTACATGCGCACTTGACCCCATTCCATCTCCTCCCCAGCCACACCACTACGCTTGTCCATGCCTTAACACATCTTTGCAACCTATCTTTAACCTCTGGTACCTTCCCTTCTGCTTTCAAACATACAACAATCAAACCCATCCCTCGCTCAAACCTCTACTACCAGCTATCGCCCCGTATCGCTGCTCCCATTTGCTTCAAAGCTCCTGGAACAGCATGTCCATGCTGAACTTTACTCCCACCTCTCATCTAACTCTCTCTTTGATATCCTACAATCCTGCTTTTGTCCACATAATTCTACTGAAACTGTCCTGACTAAAATTACTAATGACTTACTGCCAAAGCTGGCAGTCACTTCTCCATACTCCTACTTCTAGCCTTTGACACTGTTGACCACTCTCTCCTACTACAGATCCTCTCTTACCTCGGTGTCAGAGATCTCGCCCTCTCTTGGATCTCTTCATACCTTTCCAACCGCACTTTCAGTGTCTCCCACTCCCACACAACCTCTTCATCCCGCCCCCTCTCTGTTGGCGTCCCTCAAGGCTCTGTCCTGGGACCCTTACTCTTTTTCATCTATACAGTTGGCCTGGGACAACTCATAAAGTCCCATGGCTTCCAGTACCACCTATATGCTGACGACACTCAGATCTACCTCTCTGGCCCAGATGTCACATCTCTGCTGTCCAGAATCTCAGAGTGTCTATCGGCCACATCCTCCTTCTTCTTTTCTCGCTTCCTAAAGCTCAATGTGGCCAAAACTGAACTAATCTTCTTTCCTCCGTCTCACCTATGTTCTCTACCTGATCTACCTATTACAATAAATAACACCAGGCTCTCCCCAGCACCCAAAGTTCGGTGCATCTGAGTGACCCTTGACTCTGCCTTGTCCTTCATACCACACATCCAATCCCTCACCACCTCCTGTCGTCTTCAACTCAAAAATATTTCCAGAATCCGTCCCTTCCTCAATTCTCAATCTACAAAAATGCTAGTGCATGCCCTCATAATCTCCCGCCTCGATTACTGCAACATCCTCCTCTGTGGCCTCCAGGCAAACTCGCTCGTCCCTCTCCAGTCCATCCTTAATTCTGCTGCCCGAATGATCCACCTCTCTCCTCAATACCACCCCGCTTCTCCTCTCTGCAAATCCCTCTATTGGCCCCCAATCCTCCACCGTATCCAATTCAAACTACTTACACTGACCTACAAAACCATCCATAATCTGTCTCCTCTGTATATCTCCGAACAAATCTCCCGCTACACTTCAACACGTACTCTCTGGTCCTCCCAAGATCTCCTTCTCTCCTCCTCACTCATTCGCTCCTCATGCAAACGCCTCCAAGACTTCTCCCGAGCATTCCCTGTCTTCTGGAATTCACTGCCTCAACACGTCAGATTATCTGATACACTTCCAAGCTTCAAACAGAACTAAAAACTCATCTGTTTAGAAATGCCTATAGTTTCCACAGCTGCTGCCTCACCACCGCCGGAGCTGCCACCTCACCACCGTGTGGAGCCGCCGCTTCACCACCACAGTTTCTGCCTCATCACCGCCGCAGCTGTCACCTCACCACTGTCGGAGCTGCTGCCTCACCAATGCCGGAGCTGCCACCTCACCACCATCAAAGCTGCTGCCTCACCACCGCTGGCACTGCCCCCTTACCAGCACCCCACCTACTGTCTCCTCCCCAATAGTCTATAGAATGGGTCCTCTTCCCTCTGTACCAGTCTGTCTATTGTAACTTGTACATGTATTTTGCATGTAACCTCCAAAGTACAGCACCATGGAATCAATGGTGCACTATAAATAAATTAATAATAATAATAATAATAATAATTCTATGAAAGTGCCCACTATGTACTACTATAATACTGCACCTATATACGAGAATATAACTACTATAATACTGCCCCCTATATACAAGAATATAACTACTGTAATACTGCCCCTATATACAAGAATATAACTACTATAATACTGCCCCTATGTACAAGAATATAACTACTATAATACTGCCCCTATATACAAGAATATAACTACTATAATACTGCCCCTATATACAAGAATATAACTACTATAATACTGCCCCCTATGTACAAGAATATAACTACTATAATACTGCTCCCTATGTACAAGAATATAACTACTATAATACTGCCCCCTATGTACAAGAATATAACTACTATAATACTGCCCCTATATACAAGAATATAACTACTATAATACTAACCCTATATACAAGAATATAACTACTATAATAATACTCGAAATCAC
This sequence comes from Anomaloglossus baeobatrachus, assembly GCF_048569485.1. Classification (NCBI taxonomy): domain Eukaryota; kingdom Metazoa; phylum Chordata; class Amphibia; order Anura; family Aromobatidae; genus Anomaloglossus; species Anomaloglossus baeobatrachus. The sequence goes on along the minus strand of NC_134358.1, from coordinate 1,031,413 downwards.
TAAGGTTGACAAATCTCCGGGCCCGGATGGCATACACCCCAGAGTACTACAGGAATTGAGTTCTGTGATAGATAGACCATTATTTTTAATCTTCTCAGATTCCTTAATAACAGGGTCGGTACCGCAGGACTGGCGCATAGCAAATGTGGTGCCAATATTCAAAAAGGGGACAAAAACTGAGCCGGGAAATTATAGGCCGGTAAGTTTAACCTCTACGGTTGGTAAAATCCTTGAGGGTTTCTTGAGAGATGCTATATTGGAGTATCTCAAGAAAAATAACCTTATGACAGAGTATCAACATGGGTTTATGAGGGATCGATCCTGTCAAACTAATTTGATCAGCTTCTATGAAGAGGTAAGTTCAAGCCTGGACCAGGGAAATGCAGTGGATGTTGTGTATATGGACTTTTCAAAAGCTTTTGATACGGTGCCACACAAAAGGTTGGTACATAAAATGAGAATAATGGGGATAGGGGAAAATATGTGTAACTGGGTTAAAAACTGGCTCAGTGATAGGAAACAAAGGGTGGTTATTAATGGTACGTACTCGGACTGGGTCTCAGTTCATAGTGGGGTACCACAGGGGTCAGTATTGGGCCCGCTTCTTTTCAACATATTTATAAATGACCTTGTTGGGGGCATGCGGAGTAGAATTTCAATATTTGCAGATGATACTAAACTCTGCAGGGTAATCAATACAGAGGAGGATAATTTTATATTACAGGGAGATTTATGTAAATTGGAGGATTGGGCTGAGAAGTGGCAATTGAAGTTTAATGTAGATAAATGTAAGGTCATGCACTTGGGTAGAGGAAATAACATTTATGATTATGTACTTAATTGTAGAACACTGGGTAAAACAGACACAGAAAAAGACTTGGGTGTATGGGTGGATGGTAAACTTCACTTTAGTGGACAGTGTCAGGCAGCTGCTGCCAGGGCTAATAAAATAATGGGATGTATTAAAAGAGGTATAAGTGTTCATGAAAAAAATATAGTTCTACCTCTGTACAAGTCACTAGTGCGACCGCACTTAGAATACTGTGTACAATTCTGGTCACCGATATATAAGAAGGACATAGCTGAACTGGAGAGGGTGCAAAGAAGAGCGACCAAGATTGTTAGAGGAATGGGGGGGCTGCAATACGAAGACAGGTTATTAAACTTGGGGTTATTTAGTCTGGAAAAACGAAGGCTTAGGGGAGATCTAATCACAATGTATAAATATATGAGGGGACAGTACAGAGACCTTTCCAAAGATCTATTTACACCTAGGCCTGCGACTGGAACACGGGGGCATCCGCTACGTCTTGAGGAAAGAAGGTTTAATCATAATCACAGACGAGGATTCTTTACTGTACGAGCAGTGAGACTATGGAACTCTCTGCCGCATGATGTTGTAATGAGTGATTCACTACTAACATTTAAGCAGAGCCTGGATGCCTTTCTTGAAAAATTTAATATAACCAGTTATGTATATTAGATTTTATGACAGGGTATTGATCCAGGGAACTAGTCTGATTGCCGGATGTGGAGTCAGGAAGGAAATTTTTTCCCCATTGGAACTTGTTTGCCACATTGGGGTTTTTTGCCTTCCTCTGGATCAACATGTTAGGCTACGGGTTGAACTAGATGGACTTAGAGTCTCCCTTCAACCTTAAAAACTATGATACTATGATACTATGATACTATGATACTGCTCCTATGTACAAGAATATAACTACTATAATACTGCCCCTATATACAAGAATATAACTACTATAATACTGCCCCTATGTACAAGAATATAACTACTATAATACTGCCCCTATATATACAAGAATATAAATACTATAATACTGCCCCTATATGCAAGAATATAAATACTATAATACTGCTCCTATATACAAGAATATAACTACTATAATACTGCCCCTATATACAAGAATATAACTACTATAATACTGCCCCTATGTACAAGAATATAACTACTATAATACTGCCCCTATATACAAGAATATAACTACTATAATACTGCCCCTATATACAAGAATATAACTACTATAATACTGCCCCTATGTACAAGAATATAACTACTATAATACTGCCCCTATATACAAGAATATAACTACTATAATACTGCCCCTATATACAAGAATATAACTACTACAATACTGCCCCTATATACAAGAATATAACTACTATAATACTGCCCCTATATATACAAGAATATAACTACTATAATACTGCCCCTATATACAAGAATATAACTACTATAATACTGCCCCTATATACAAGAATATAACTGCTATAATACTGCCCCCTATGTACAAGAATATAACTACTATAATACTGCCCCCTATGTACGAGAATATAACTACTATAATACTGCCCCTATATACAAGAATATAACTACTATAATACTGCCCCTATATACAAGAATATAACTGCTATAATACTGCCCCCTATGTACAAGAATATAACTACTATAATACTGCCCCCTATGTACGAGAATATAACTACTATAATACTGCCCCTATATACAAGAATATAACTACTATAATACTGCCCCTATGTACAAGAATATAACTGCTATAATACTGCCCCTATATACAAGAATATAACTGCTATAATACTGCTCCCTATATACAAGAATATAACTACTATAATACTGCTCCTATGTACAAGAATATAACTACTATAATACTGTCCCTATGTACAAGAATATAACTACTATAATACTGCTCCCTATATACAAGAATATAACTACTATAATACTGCCCCCTATATACAAGAATATAACTACTATAATACTGCCCCTATATACAAGAATATAACTGCTATAATACTGCCCCTATATACAAGAATATAACTACTATAATACTGCCCCTATATACAAGAATATAACTACTATAATACTGCCCCTATATACAAGAATATAACTGCTATAATACTGCTCCCTATATACAAGAATATAACTACTATAATACTGCCCCCTATATACAAGAATATAACTGCTATAATACTGCCCCTATATACAAGAATATAACTGCTATAATACTGCTCCTATGTACAAGAATATAACTCCTATAATACTGCTCCTATATACAAGAATATAACTCCTATAATACTGCCCCCTATATACAAGAATATAACTACTATAATACTGCCCCTATATACAAGAATATAACTGCTATAATACTGCCCCTATATACAAGAATATAACTACTATAATACTGCCCCCTATATACAAGAATATAAATACTATAATACTGCCCCTATATACAAGAATATAACTACTATAATACTGCCCCTATATACAAGAATATAACTACTATAATACTGCCCCTATATACAAGAATTTAACTCCTATAATACTGCCCCCTATATACAAGAATATAACTACTATAATACTGCCCCTATATACAAGAATATAACTTCTATAATACTGCTCCTATATACAAGAATATAACTGCTATAATACTGCCCCTATATACAAGAATATAACTACTATAATACGGCCCCTATATACAAGAATATAACTACTATAATACTGCCCCTATATACAAGAATATAACTACTATAATACTGCCCCTATATACAAGAATATAACTACTATAATACTGCCCCTATATACAAGAATATAACTGCTATAATACTGCCCCTATATACAAGAATATAACTACTATAATACTGCCCCTATATACAAGAATATAACTGCTATAATACTGCTCCCTATATACAAGAATAAAACTACTATAATACTGCCCCCTATATACAAGAATATAACTGCTATAATACTGCCCCTATATACAAGAATATAACTGCTATAATACTGCTCCTATGTACAAGAATATAACTCCTATAATACTGCTCCTATATACAAGAATATAACTCCTATAATACTGCCCCCTATATACAAGAATATAACTACTATAATACTGCCCCTATATACAAGAATATAACTACTATAATACTGCCCCTATAAACAAGAATATAACTACTATAATACTGCCCCCTATATACAAGAATATAACTGCTATAATACTGCCCCTATGTACATGTGTAGTACGGTAGGTTGCAGTTTTTCTGTAGATTTTGAAGCACTCTCTGCCCATAAAATTTTTTAAAGTGGAGTCTAAAAAAGCAAAAATAGAAAATAAGTTGCATTTTTTGTGTTCTTCGGTTTGAATGAAGTGGAAGCAGAATGGCAGTTTTGGACATGCGTGGTCCCTGGCCTCGCCCGTGGCTGATGATAACGTGGCTTCTGTATCTGCTTCTGTCCTATTAGTAGTGCGGGGTCCAGTGGACACGTCACTGCTCATAGACGGCGTCATACAGTGCCTCGGTGAGGGCTATCCTGATATTCATGTGGCTTCTAGTCCAGTCTCGTGACTTGCACAAATCTCCAGCACAGTCAGGTCCATATTGTGATAAATGGCGCTGTAGTGATAGGGGGAAGCTGGGGCATGTGATAAATGGCGCTGTAGTGATAGGGATGAAGCTGGGGCATGTGATAAATGGCGCTGTAGTGATAGGGTGAAGCTGGGGCATGTGATAAATGGCGCTGTAGTGATAGGGTGAAGCTGGGGCATGTGATAAATGGCGCTGTAGTGATAGGGTGAAGCTGGGGCATGTGATAAATGGCGCTGTAGTGATAGGGTGAAGCTGGGGCATGTGATAAATGGCGCTGTAGTGATAGGGATGAAGCTGGGGCATGTGATAAATGGCGCTGTAGTGATAGGGGGAAGCTGGGGCATGTGATAAATGGCGCTGTAGTGATAGGGTGAAGCTGGGGCATGTGATAAATGGCGCTGTAGTGATAGGGGGAAGCTGGGGCATGTGATAAATGGCGCTGTAGTGATAGGGTGAAGCTGGGGCATGTGATAAATGGCGCTGTAGTGATAGGGTGAAGCTGGGGCATGTGATAAATGGCACTGTAGTGATAGGGTGAAGCTGGGGCATGTGATAAATGGCGCTGTAGTGATAGGGTGAAGCTGGGGCATGTGATAAATGGCGCTGTAGTGATAGGGTGAAGCTGGGGCATGTGATAAATGGCGCTGTAGTGATAGGGATGAAGCTGGGGCATGTGATAAATGGCGCTGTAGTGATAGGGTGAAGCTGGGGCATGTGATAAATGGCACTGTAGTGATAGGGTGAAGCTGGGGCATGTGATAAATGGCGCTGTAGTGATAGGGGTGAAGCTGGGGCATGTGATTAAATGGCGCTGTAGTGATAGGGTGAAGCTGGGGCATGTGATAAATGGCGCTGTAGTGATAGGGTGAAGCTGGGGCATGTGATAAATGGCGCTGTAGTGATAGGGTGAAGCTGGGGCATGTGATAAATGGCGCTGTAGTGATAGGGATGAAGCTGGGGCATGTGATAAATGGCGCTGTAGTGATAGGGTGAAGCTGGGGCATGTGATAAATGGCGCTGTAGTGATAGGGTGAAGCTGGGGCATGTGATAAATGGCGCTGTAGTGATAGGGTGAAGCTGGGGGCATGTGATAAATGGCGCTGTAGTGATAGGGTGAAGCTGGGGCATGTGATAAATGGCGCTGTAGTGATAGGGTGAAGCTGGGGCATGTGATAAATGGCGCTGTAGTGATAGGGTGAAGCTGGGGCATGTGCTAAATGGCGCTGTAGTGATAGGGTGAAGCTGGGGCATGTGATAAATGGCGCTGTAGTGATAGGGTGAAGCTGGGGCATGTGATAAATGGCACTGTAGTGATAGGGTGAAGCTGGGGCATGTGATAAATGGCGCTGTAGTGATAGGGTGAAGCTGGGGCATGTGATAAATGGCGCTGTAGTGATAGGGATGAAGCTGGGGCATGTGATAAATGGCGCTGTAGTGATAGGGTGAAGCTGGGGCATGTGATAAATGGCGCTGTAGTGATAGGGTGAAGCTGGGGCATGTGATAAATGGCGCTGTAGTGATAGGGTGAAGCTGGGGCATGTGATAAATGGCGCTGTAGTGATAGGGTGAAGCTGGGGCATGTGATAAATGGCGCTGTAGTGATAGGGTGGAAGCTGGGGCATGTGATAAATGGCACTGTAGTGATAGGGTGAAGCTGGGGCATGTGATAAATGGCGCTGTAGTGATAGGGTGAAGCTGGGGCATGTGATAAATGGCGCTGTAGTGATAGGGTGAAGCTGGGGCATGTGATAAATGGCGCTGTAGTGATAGGGTGAAGCTGGGGCATGTGATAAATGGCGCTGTAGTGATAGGGATGAAGCTGGGGCATGTGATAAATGGCGCTGTAGTGATAGGGTGAAGCTGGGGCATGTGATAAATGGCGCTGTAGTGATAGGGTGAAGCTGGGGCATGTGATAAATGGCGCTGTAGTGATAGGGTGAAGCTGGGGCATGTGATAAATGGCGCTGTAGTGATAGGGATGAAGCTGGGGCATGTGATAAATGGCGCTGTAGTGATAGGGTGAAGCTGGGGCATGTGATAAATGGCGCTGTAGTGATAGGGTGAAGCTGGGGCATGTGATAAATGGCGCTGTAGTGATAGGGTGAAGCTGGGGCATGTGATAAATGGCGCTGTAGTGATAGGGTGAAGCTGGGGCATGTGATAAATGGCGCTGTAGTGATAGGGTGAAGCTGGGGCATGTGATAAATGGCGCTGTAGTGATAGGGTGAAGCTGGGGCATGTGATAAATGGCACTGTAGTGATAGGGTGAAGCTGGGGCATGTGATAAATGGCGCTGTAGTGATAGGGTGAAGCTGGGGGCATGTGATAAATGGCGCTGTAGTGATAGGGTGAAGCTGGGGCATGTGATAAATGGCGCTGTAGTGATAGGGTGAAGCTGGGGCATGTGATAAATGGCGCTGTAGTGATAGGGTGAAGCTGGGGCATGTGATAAATGGCGCTGTAGTGATAGGGTGAAGCTGGGGCATGTGATAAATGGCGCTGTAGTGATAGGGTGAAGCTGGGGCATGTGATAAATGGCGCTGTAGTTATAGGGGTGAAGCTGGGGCATGTGATAAATGGCGCTGTAGTGATAGGGTGAAGCTGGGGCATGTGATAAATGGCGCTGTAGTGATAGGGTGAAGCTGGGGCATGTGATAAATGGCGCTGTAGTGATAGGGTGAAGCTGGGGCATGTGATAAATGGCGCTGTAGTGATAGGGTGAAGCTGGGGCATGTGATAAATGGCGCTGTAGTGATAGGGTGAAGCTGGGGCATGTGATAAATGGCGCTGTAGTGATAGGGTAAAGCTGGGGCATGTGATAAATGGCGCTGTAGTGATAGGGTGAAGCTGGGGCATTGTTGATAAATGGCGCTGTAGTGATAGGGTGAAGCTGGGGCATGTGATAAATGGCGCTGTAGTGATAGGGTGAAGCTGGGGCATGTGATAAATGGCGCTGTAGTGATAGGGTGAAGCTGGGGCATGTGATAAATGGCGCTGTTAGTGATAGGGTGAAGCTGGGGCATGTGATAAATGGCGCTGTAGTGATAGGGTGAAGCTGGGGGCATGTGATAAATGGCGCTGTAGTGATAGGGTGAAGCTGGGGCATGTGATAAATGGCGCTGTAGTGATAGGGTGAAGCTGGGGCATGTGATAAATGGCGCTGTAGTGATAGGGTGAAGCTGGGGCATGTGATAAATGGCGCTGTAGTGATAGGGTGAAGCTGGGCATGTGATAAATGGCGCTAGTAGTGATAGGGTGAAGCTGGGGCATGTGATAAATGGCGCTGTAGTGATAGGGTTGAAGCTGGGGCATGTGATAAATGGCGCTGTAGTGATAGGGTTGAAGCTGGGGAATGTGATAAATGGCGCTGTAGTGATAGGGTGAAGCTGGGGCATGTGATAAATGGCGCTGTAGTGATAGGGGTGAAGCTGGGGCATGTGATAAATGGCGCTGTAGTGATAGGGTGAAGCTGGGGCATGTGATAAATGGCGCTGTAGTGATAGGGTGAAGCTGGGGGCATGTGATAAATGGCAGCTGTAGTGATAGGGTGAAGCTGGGGCATGTGATAAATGGCGCTGTAGTGATAGGGTGAAGCTGGGGCATGTGATAAATGGCGCTGTAGTGATAGGGGTGAAGCTGGGGCATGTGATAAATGGCGCTGTAGTGATAGGGTGAAGCTGGGGCATGTGATAAATGGCGCTGTAGTGATAGGGTGAAGCTGGGGCATGTGATAAATGGCGCTGTAGTGATAGGGTGAAGCTGGGGCATGTGATAAATGGCGCTGTAGTGATAGGGTGAAGCTGGGGCATGTGATAAATGGCGACTGTAGTGATAGGGTGAAGCTGGGGCATGTGATAAATTGGCACTGTAGTGATAGGGTGAAGCTGGGGCATGTGATAAATGGAGCTGTAGTGATAGGGTGAAGCTGGGGCATGTGATAAATGGCGCTGTAGTGATAGGGGTGAAGCTGGAGCATGTGATAAATGGCAGCTGTAGTTATAGGGTGAAGCTGGGGCATGTGATAAATGGCAGCTGTAGTGATAGGGTGAAGCTGGGGCATGTGATAAATGGCAGCTGTAGTGATAGGGATGAAGCTGGGGCATGTGATAAATGGCGCTGTAGTGATTAGGTGGTGAAGCTTGGGGCATGTGATAAATGGGCGCTAGTAGTGATAGGGTGAAAGCTGGGGCAGTGTGATAAATGGCGCTGTAGTGATAGGGTGAAGCTGGGGCATGTGATAAATGCGCTGTAGTTGATAGGGGGGAAGCTGGGGCATGTGATAAATGGCGCTGTAGGATAGGGTTGAAGCTGGTGGCATGTGATAAATGGCGCTGTA